>NC_067400.1:449005323-449305323 GCF_016432865.1 Antechinus flavipes
CCAGTCATTTGACAGAATTTAGAACTAAATCCATCAAAAGCATTGAGTTTTTCTGAGAGACAGTTTTTTTTTTAAAATTATGCTTTGAATTGACTTATAAACCATCATTTCATAGATTTGAAGCTGGAAATCATATTTGATTATTTTTGCTACTCATTTTATAGATAAGCAAATTGTTTCTCAAATAGATTGAATGATTTAACTCATTCTTAGTGTCTGAATCAATGACTAAATCAGAGGTTTCTGGGGCTGGAAAGCAGAGGATAGGAGATTTAGGAAGACATTAAGACCATGTTTTTAGTTCCTTGCTGGGGGATTATAATTTTATGTATTTAATTATTTGTATTTGTGAAGAAATAGATGAATTCTATGAAGAATCTTATTGGAACCTACAAGTTAAATCAATGTACCCTCTAATATTTGAGGGCTTCACTGAAAAGATGAAAAAAAATATGAGAAAATATAGCTTTGAAAGAAGGCATGAAAAAAGTTAAAAACTTGTAAATATATACATTTTCTTGGGGACAAAATTGGTAGGCTCTGGGTATGGTGAGTACCAAATAACATTATGAAAATTGAATAATTATATTTTTGTAGAAAGTAAAGGGCTCATTATTAACTTGGGAGAGATCTCTGAAATTCATGGTTCATGAATGTACAGACCATCAGTCCCTTAGAGTTAAGATTAGAATTAGTATAAAAAGGGGGGGAATATGAAAAAGAATAACAATGAGAAAAAAGACAATTGAAACAGTTCAATTCTAAACTTAAACAAGTGACAATCAAAATTGAAAATGAACTAGAAAAATAACAACCCCAACTATAATAATTTTATCCAGAAATTTAACAAATTTGAAGTGATTAGCACCAGGAGACCAGAAGATCCCAAGGAGCACCTTGAAAAACAAATATCTGACTTGCTTGCCAAATAGAAAGTGATTACTTCAAAAGCAACATTGGACTAGAATATAAAGTACTCAATAAAACCTTACAAAAAAGGATGATGGACAATTATGAGTAGTACTATCTCATAAAACAGAAAGAAGCAGTTGAGGGTAAAGCTAGTTTTAAAAAAGGTTGGCAAGGTATCCAACTAGGGAAACTCATTCCAAGGACAGTAAAGACTAAAATGGAAAGACAGCAGATAGAAAACAGAAAATATTTGTAAAATCCACAATAGCAAACTCTATGTTCCGTAATAATAGTAGTTAATATTTATATAGCTCTTTAAGATTTATCAAAACTTTACATTTGGTCTTCTTAATAATCTTTGGAAATAAGTGGTATACTTTCCTATTTTACTGTTGAGGAAATTGAGACTGAGAGAAGTTAAGTTACTTTCCCAGGGTCACACAACTAATATCTGACGCATAAAAAAGGCATTTTGATCTGCTAGAGGAACATGCCATTTTATAAGGGTCCTTTATAACGAGGGCATCCTACTGAAATATCCATATTATTCTTTGAGATTCCTTGAGAGATATAACAACAGAAATAATACTCTTCAATAACTTCAGATAAAAATGACCAGATAAGGTAACAGGAAAATATATGCTTATTAAAGGTATTCAATATTGTGATAGAGGTGATTCTACACAGAATTCAAGTTAAAGAGGATTTCCTTACAGGTAGTATGGTCTTTTAGACTTTCCTATTTCTAGTGAACTTTTACTGATTACATAAAATCCTAGAACAATGTAAAACTTCCTAAAAGGGAGTTGCAATCACTCAAAATAGTTTGATTATATATGCAGGAAAGATCAAGTGGATGAAGAATAATTGTTATCTAAATTACAATATATATTTGACTATAGTTTATAGTGATTGTCAATCACTAGGTATATTTGGGATGGACTATATAGATAGAAAATAAATTGGCTCCAAAGTTGAGTAGGAAAAAGTTATCTGGATTATCTTTGGAAAATTGCAAAGCTACTTTAAAAACTCCAAGCCTCTAAAATTAAAGAGTGATCTTTTAAATAACCATATTATCTGTGCTGCTATTATATAGCATGATTTAGAGATAATGGCTTCTTAAGAATTGAAAATGAAAATCACAGCAGGTGTGAGCAGGTTACAATATGTAATCGATGAAGAATTCTGAAGAAGTTCTGAGGGAGAAATGTGTCAAAAGAAGAGAGATCCTTTCGTCCATGGCAAAGACAGAAGATAACTGATTAATAGAATGATCTACTGGTGCTCTCATGATATCAGGAGAAAGCAAGAAAGGCCTCTTGAATGTTGGGTGGATTCTCCTGAAGAGAACTTATGAGAGATCAGTGCCAGGAGTTACACAAGGATGGGTTGTGATATGCAACATTAGATCATAGAAGTGTATTATTTTTGACAGATTCCTCTTTTCCAGGGATTAGAATATCAATAAGGATAGGAAAAATGCCATTTCCCTTGACACAAAAATCAGTACTTTATAACCAGGAACTACTTAATGTTTGTTCAGTTAAATTGTTAACCTTTGAATCTTTATTGGCTATATCAGGGGCTTGTCATATGGTCAAATTGTTTCAATTGGTTAGAAGTCTGAAAGAATAAGTTATCTCCTGGGTATGTAGAGGGACTAAAGCAATAGGAAGTAATAATCTTTCCCATTGCATATTCATATATATATATATATAATCACACTGAATTATCAGTGTAAGGTCTCCCTTTGTAGTTTAATGGTCTCCCCAAAAGTCTTGAACCTAGAACACACATTTAAATCTGTAATTAAATGAGTAAACTTTTTTGGTTGTAATTTAAAAAAATTCTTTGGTAAAGAAAAATGACATTGCTAATGATATTAACTCTATGTCATATTGGCAAAGAACAGTAATGGGTTTCCAGACTTTTCTTACTGAATACAGAGTTTGTCCTTAAATTAATTATGGTAGCCATTGGCCCAAGGCTTCCTGTAGGGCAAAAGTCTACTTCAGAATCTTCATGTCAAAAATTTTTAGCAAGAAAAATATATAAATCGTTAAAAGTTCTTCATTCTGTATATGCCTTTGCTGCATCATTTTATAAAATCCTTTTGAACATATCAGTGATAGCTCTGTAGTGCCAAACAATTTGGTACACTAATTACTGAACTCTTTTAATGATAGTTCAGACTTTTGATTTTGTGATACATTATTTCATAGATTAATTTGCTTTTATTTATTATTCATGCATAAAAGAAGAACCACTTAAGTCAAACTACTTTATATTCATGTGTGATAATGGTCCCTACTTTGTGTAATATGTTGCAGCTCATGGATTTCATATCAACATCTCCATTGCCTGATTACTCACTGACTATCAATTCTACTGACCCATAAAATTATAAGGACAGGGGGAAACACAATTTGAGAGAATGGAAATTCCCAAAGGAGAGGATATAGGTTTATGTAGCTTAAAAAAAGTTGTAACCAACATAATACAATGTTTAATTATTTGATTAATACTGCAATGCTTTTTGTTGTTTAGGATGATGAGGATTATTACAGGGAAATGGAAACTTTTTGCTGAGATGAGTTAAACTTTTTAAGTCTTCTTAACTTCTCTGCTTGGGTTTAACTTTTATTTAATGAGTATCTCTTGTTTTTACATCATCTTCCTTCCCAAATACAGAAATACCTGCTTATTTCTCCCACCACTACCCCCTATGCCTTATGACAAAGAACAAAAAGGAAAGAAGAAACATTTGAGTAAAACTAATCAATTAACCAAGTCTGATAGTATTTGAAACTATTCTGAATTGCCAGGAAGAGATATTGATGGAGATATTGAATATTGAATTAAACCTAAAATGAAAAGATAGATTAGTTGGGCACTTGAGCTCTACAAATTAGGTCAAATAAAAGGATATCATTGATAGATAGATGATAGCTATTCAGAATTATGAGGATAGAAAGAAGGCAGGTGAATATTGAATACATATAGTTAGGGATAGTAGGAGATCCTTTTCCCTTCAAGTTATGTGAATAATGAATCCACTATTCCTCTTGTATTTTCTCATTATCTCTTCATTAGTGCTAAACTTTGTCATTATAACTACACAATATTCAATATTCAGTTTTGGTTTCTGTTGATTTTCTTTCTAAGTATCTTGTGCTCATTGTGAATATTATTTTCCTAGTTATTTTTATTTTATTTTATATAAATCCATTTATTTTCCTAAATTTCTTCGAATTCTTCATATTATTTCTTAAAGTGCAGAATCTTTCCCTTTTGATTTGTTTAACCATTCCCAAGTCAAGTGTCAGAATTTTAAGACAAACTATTATTTGGCTTCACTTCACCTACAAACTCCAAATGGTCTTTTCTTGGGACTGTGGGTACTTCAAAAATACTTTAGATTCCAAATTCCAGGGAGCTAGATCAATGATCTCTTCTGATACCTTCCCTAAGGTTTTAGGATACTTTCATGATGGCAAGTTCCACATAGTGAGGCAGTTGGAAAAGTGAATTTAGGACTTAGTTTATGATTTACAGCCAAGCCCTATATGACAAATACTAAACATAAAGAGAAAATAACTGGAACACTTTTGTGTAAGAGAATATTAAAGGTCTCGTCCTCCATCCCATTCTAAGTAACCTTAGAGAAAGGATCACTCAAGAAGCTGTGTTCTGACTTGTAGAACCACCTAGCAGAAATCAACTAGTTCGGGAGGTTGATATATAACTCTGATGATTCTGGAGAGAAAAATGGAAAGCACAGATGAAGAATGCATAGCCATGCTGACAAATACCCACTCATTCTACCTATTTTGGTTACTGGCTTGTTATAGAGCAATCCTTTCCTCTTTGGGGTCACAGGGTTCAGGGCAGACATAAGCAGAATGGACATAAACTGTTCTTCATGCTGGTAGAGTTTGAACCTTAATTATAATGGTATTTAAAGCCAAATGCAAATATCTCTTCTCAATGGGATATACTCACAAATATTTATAAGTATATGTGTATGTGTGTGTGTGTGTGTGTGTATTCAGTATTTGACATATATGTAAATGTATGTGTTTGTATATATTATATATTTAGTATTTGACATATATGTAAATATATACACACATATACACACATAAATATACACAAACAGATGTTATCTACCATACATATATCTAGTCCTTTAATTTTCCATTTGAAATGAATGAGAAAGAAATAATGGTGAGTTGAAAAATATTTAGAAAGTATAGAGTAACTTAAAATTTAAAAAGATAAAAACTCACAGAAAGAGAAATATATCTGAATGAAAGTCTACAAATAATGTAGGCCTTGGATTGTTATTTTTAAAAGGTTTGAATATGATTTTCTACTGCTAGGTAACCAGAGGATTATGGAACTGTATGAATAGTGATGTCAGGTGATGACAAGGAGAACATCAGAGCTTTAAATGAGCAGTGTGGTTTATTTACAGATGTGAATTTAATAACACAGGAGATAAAAATAGCTGCTTTGTTCAAGCTAACTTTTGCCAGCAACCAAAAAAAAGCAGTTTTGCATTTTGAAAAATTAATCTTCTTCTGCCTTTCCAGAAAACCTCTGAGATGATGCCTGCACAGCCAGAGCTGTTTATCAAATGACTGTGAGTTCCCACAAATATCCTAAAGCAGGATGCGGAGGTTGTGCTCTTTGAATTGTGTACTATTCAGGTGATGGATGATTCTCATATATGTGGATTGATTCTATATTTATTTAAAAACCTCAGTGTGCTAAGTGTTTTACTGAAGGCCCTCTGCTGCTGCTATTTTAGATGCTTGAATTCCAATTAAGATTA
The DNA here is from genome assembly GCF_016432865.1 of Antechinus flavipes. Classification (NCBI taxonomy): domain Eukaryota; kingdom Metazoa; phylum Chordata; class Mammalia; order Dasyuromorphia; family Dasyuridae; genus Antechinus; species Antechinus flavipes. Next base: position 449,011,076 of record NC_067400.1, read on the forward strand.
GATAGACAGATTTATCACTTTTTAGTTTTATACCTTTGTAGGAAGCAGTTAATCAGAAATGGTCTTGTGGGTAATGTATGCATTTATGATGTTTTCTGAACAGGGAAAGCCAACCTGGCTATTTGATATAGAAAATGATAGAAGGTCCAAGGAGGGCATAAAAAGCTTTCTGTGATCATTACTAAGTTTTAAGAGGGGTGTGGTCATGCATATATTTTCACAAAATTTACATGGACCTGTAGTATAAATTATTATTAGGCCATTTTCAAATAATAACTTTCATAATTTCTTCCTATGAAGATTCTATATTAATTTCTTTTGTCTTATCCTCTTAATCTGCCTTTAGTTCAGATTCTCTGCAAAAGTATATGGCAACAGAAAAGGAGTTAAAGGATGAAATAGATAAAGATGATGAAAAATCTTGTAGTAATGTGAAAGGTACTTGGGCCTTTTTGAAGGATAGTATTCTAATGAAGTTTTGTGATTAATATACTTAGCAGTGGTCAAGACTCAACCTAGAATGTCCAGTTTACTGTTAAAAAAAAAAAAAAAAGGTCTTGACAAGCTAGAACACCAAGTTGAAAATAATAAGAATAAATTTAATAAGAACAAAAGATTTTGATTCAAAAAACAACTTTACAAATACATAATAGAGGAAACATAATAAGATAACACTGACAGAAGATCTAGGGTCTTTAGGAGATTGTAAACTCGATGAATCAATATATAATATGACAGTCAAAAAAATTCTCATGTTATTTTGGGATACATTAAGGTAGATATAAATTTCAGGAGTAATGAAAATCATCCCCTTGCTTTTTGACCTTCATTTCTCTTAAAGAAGACCATTGGCATCATGGGATGGTGTCTTATAAATGGCAATGGCTTCAAACACAGTAGATGACCCCAGTATCTTCAATGCCTAACCAAATTCAAAGTCTTCCATGGCACTTGCTTTAGTTACCTTCAGAGTTATTGGGACAAATTGGTTCTCATCTACCTCTTCCAACAAGGGAAGTCTTTACATACATTGGGTGGACATTCCTCTACCTCACTGACAGGTTTGAGGTCTATGGTGTAGGCCCCCGCGCTCCGATGGTTTTACATGCTACATCTTCTTGGAGCCACAGGTGAGAATTGGGTGACTAGTTGGGCACCAAAAGTGAATGAACAGTACTGAAAAGGACTCAGCAATCTGTCATACCTAAGGTATTAGTCTTCCCCGAATACACCCTCGTTCCCCTGTATTGGCTTGGTCAGGTATGATTTAGAGTATTGTATTCACTTCTAATTGCACACGAAAGAATCTTGAAAAGCTGACAAGTGTCTAAAGATTTCAGTCATGTTCAACTTTTTGTGATATCCTTTGTCAAAGACACAGGAATGGTTTGTCATTTACTTCTGCAACTCATTTTGCAGATAAGAAAACTGAGGTGAAGTGACTTGTCCAAGGTCATATAGCTAGTATCTGTTTGAGGATAGATTTGAACTCATGAAGATAAAACTTTATCCAGCACTATCTACTATGCTATGCTGCTGGCTATAAGAAGAAGGATGATCCGTTGGAAGAACTAAAGGTGTTTATTCCAGAGAAGATGACTAGATGGAAATGGAGGTGGGACTTAAGGGGCAAATTAACTGTCTTCAGGCATTTGAAAGATTGTTATATGAAAGAATGTTTTGACTTATTCTGTTGTTCCTAGAGGATAGAATTAAGAATAGTGGGTAGAAGCAGTGAGAAGGCAAATTTATATTGGGTATTAGAAAATTTTTTCAATAATAAAGACAATTCAAAAATAGAATGGGCATCCTGGGGAAATACATGGTTCTCTTATCAGAGCTCTTCAAGATGGCAACAGATGACTTCCTAGGGTGTGTTGTAGTGGGAATTCTTTTTTGGGCATGGATTGGTGATAGGGGTATACCGAAGCCATCGCAAAGGCTCAAAAAAGCTAATTGTTAAATTCCCAGTGTATCATTTACAGCTTGGAAATTTAATGCTACAATTGGTAAAATCAGTGTTTGGTTTATTTGTTGATTGTCTAGATTTTTAAAAAAGTAACAGAGAAAATATTAATTATTCAGATTAAACTGAAAAGTGTGTTGTGTATACAATTTGTTTTCCCTGTGGAGCCAATTATTAAATATTCACCAGCACATTTCATTACTGATTTCTATAAACTCTCAATTTCTATTTCTTTGATATGGGCACTTTAGAATTCAAAGTGTTTTTCTCTTAATCTTGTGACATTCCTAAAAAAAATGTTATTATACCCCTAATATTTGCATTATTTTAATTTATCTTATGGAGGAGAAAAATGAGGCTCAAATAGGTAAAAGGACTTGTCATAGTAGCATTACTCCAGTGTCATTCAGTATCAGAGCTGGAACTCAAATCTAAGTCCTCTGACTTCAAGACTGGTATTGTTTCTGCTATCTCAGCAAACACTTTTATTCTAAATATTTGCAAGGAGCAATGAATCTATGTCAGTGAAAGCATCATGTGGGGCATTGTACCCTGATAAAACTCTTCTCACTCTCTCCCTTTCATTGACTCTGCCTCTTTCATCTACTTGAGAACTTCCAGTCACATTAGCATCAAGTTATAGTTTTAGAGCTGAAAGAAATCTTAAAGAAATTCTAGTCCAACCTTTTAATTTTACAGAAAAATAAAAACAAACAAACAAAAAAACTGAGGTCTTTAAAATATAAATGACTTGTCTGAGAGTACACAGTAGTAATTAGGAGAATTAGAACTTGAACTTCAGTCCTCTGATTCAATCTCTAAAGCTCTTTCCAATACCCCCATACAGCAAAGAATTTTTATTGGATTCATAAATCCTAGTTTCTCATTTCTGCTTCATTTACCTTGTATCTTTTCTGCTCATTTCTAGCTTAGTTTCAGACTTCCAATTAGCCATAACATTGAGGTAACACGTGGTATAATAGTTAACTGGCTATTTAAGTTAACAAAGCTTTAACTAATCGTTGAGTTAGACTGTCTGGAAAAAAAAAATCTCAATGGCATATAGGAACCTCTCACTCTGTGAAAGTCTTTTAGGTAAACACAACCAGATAGTATAAGCCAATCTACACATTTTTAGAAATGTAGAACCTTATTAATGACAAGCCAGGAATCAAAATTAAATTATGTCATTCAATTTTGAAAGGAGTTTGAAAAACAAAACAAAACAAAACATAGGATTAAAGTGGTTCCTGATAATGTTAAGTAAGATGCAAAAGAACTAGAGGACAAAATGGAATTATTTTAGCCTATGCAGAAAGCCTCATAAATCAATGAGAAACAATAAATATTTAAAAAATAAATTTGGTTGGAAATGTAATGATCTAGAGCTGGTTCAGAAACACAACTAAACATTTGCAAAGTGCCTGTTAATATTCTCAAATACTTAGGCTTGTTAATATATGTGGGTTTAAATAGACAATGATAAAAATGCAAATCTGCATTTGCCTGTAGTTCTTTGTGCTTGTTAGCATGGTAAATAGCAAGGAAGGAACAAGTGATGCTGCTCTACAAATGACTGCACTCCTATTTTCAGTGTATAGAGACATATTCAATTGAGGTACTTAATGATAAGGGATAATTATTAATGCCAGAGTTATATAGACCACCAACAAAATCCTCTTGTTGAATATATCTAGCTTAGTAGTGGAATTAGTTTTTGAATCTGTAGTTTGAATAAAACTTAGTTCAAGGCCCAAGGCATGAGACTATTTAAATCCTGCCCTCCACACTCAAATTCTGGTATCTTCTTATCTCTTGTTTTATGACAATTAATCAATTAATAAACATTTAATACATGTCTACCACGTGCCAGCCACTATGGATTGTGGATTGGAGATACAAAAAAAGGCAAGAGAGAATCCCTGCTCTCAAAGAGCTCAAAATCTAATGGGAGAGGAATCAAGCATGTGTATATGTGTGAATACATACATATATGTACATATACACATATATAAAACAAATATATATGCTATATACATGATAAGTAGGAAATAATAAAGGGAAGCCACCAGAATTAGAAGAGGAGAATGGCTTGGAGTGGGCAGAATAGACAGTAGTCTCCTGTAAGATGCAGACATGAGATGATGAAAGCCTGCATCAGAGTGGTGACAATGTCAGAAAAAAGTGATATATTTGAGAGAATTGCAAAAGTGAAATCCACAAGCCATGGCAACAGATTAGATATAGGAGGTCACAGATAATGAGAAGTGAAGGATGACTTCTAGGCTGCCAGTCCCAGCTAGTTGCAGGATGGTGTTGCCTCTACAGTAATAGGGAAGATAGAACTGGGATGTGGTTTGAGGGAAAAATAATGAGTTTGGGTTTAGAGATATTGAATTTAAGATGTCTGTTGGGCATCTTGTTTGAGGCATCTGAAAAGCAGTTAGAGATTGGAGGTCGTCAGAGTATGGGGTTAGGATTGGTAGTTTTAAGAATCACCAGTATAGAGAGCTTATACCCCAATGAGATACTAAAGAAGGGAAAGGGACCTATATGTGCAAGAATGCTTGTGACGGGCCTGTTTGTAGTGGCTAAAAACTGGAAAATGAATGGATGCCCATCAATTGGAGAATGGCTGGGTAAATTGTGATGTATGAATGTTATGGAATATTATTGTTCTGTAAGAAATGACCAGCAGGATGAATACAGAAAGGACTGGCGAGACTTACATGAACTGATGCTAAGTGAAATGAGCAGAACCGGGAGATCATTATATACCTCAACAACGATATTGTATGAGTATGTATTCTGATGGAAGTGGATTTCTTTGACAAAGAGACCTAACTCAGTTTCAATTGATAAATGATGGACAGAAGCAGCTACATCCAAAGAAAGAACACTGGGAAATGAATGTGAACTATTTGCATTTTTGTTTTTCTTCCCGGGTTATTTTTACCTTCTGAATCCAATTCTTTCTGTGTAACAAGAGAACTGTTTGGTTCTGCACACATATATTGTATCTAGGAAATACTGTGGCATATTTAACATATATAGGGCTGCTTGCCATCTGGGGGAGGGGGTGGAGGGAGGGAGGGAGGGAAAAAGTTGGAACAGAAGTGAGTGCAAGGGATAATGTAAAAATTTTTCTTTTCAAAATAAAAAAAAAGAAAGAAAAAAAAAGAATCACACAGTATAGAGATGGTTATTGACTTCATGGAAGCTGTTGAGATCACTAAGTGAAATACTATAGAGATGGAAGAAGAGAAGGATCAGGACAAAACCCTTTGGGACATCTTTGGTAAGAGTTTGTGATTTGGAGGATAGTCTAACAAAGGGAAGTGAGAAGGATCAATCAGATATATAAAAGGAGAGAATCATGTCCCAAACACCTAAAGAGGAGAGAGTATCAAGCAGGAGAGTAATCAATAGTGTTAAAGGCTATAGAAAGATTAAAAAATAATTAGGAAAGAAAAGGCCATTGGATTTGGCAACAAAGAAATCATTGGTAATTTTGGAGAAAGAGGTTTTGGAAGAATGATTGAAGTAAGAAGTCAGGTTGTAGGGAGTTAAGAAGAAAGTAGTGTGAAAGAAAGGAGAGACATCTATTGTAAAAAGTCTTTTTGAGGAATTTTCTACAAAGGGCAGAAGAGATTTTTTTTTTTATGAAGAACAGAAGGATCAAGTTAGAATATTTTTTCAGGATGGGGAGACATGCATATGTTTGTCTATATTAGGGAACGAATTGGTGGACCAAGAGAGAGACTGAAATTAAGTTTTAGAGTGGGGATGATAGAAAACGCAAACTGTTGGAGGAGATAGGACAGATTCAGATCACTTGGACAAGTGGTAGAGTTAGAATTAGCAAAGAATAAGGCCATCTCATGTGAGATAAGAATGGAGGAGATAATGGCAGAAAGCAAATGAGTGATGTGAGATGGGGAAAGGTACTCATGGTGAGTGGCTTCAATTATTATTATCTTTTTGGGGGAAAATCTGATAGGGTGGAATAAAGATTTAAGGCAGATTGAGAAGGTTTGAAAGAATCACTGCAGAGAATAGGATAATGACTTGATAAGGTAGTTATAGAGGGATTACCTAGCAGCAGTGAGGACCCAGTTGAAGTTGTATAATATAAATTCATAGTGGAGTTAATCAGAATGGTACCTTTGTTCAGGAGAATATGGGAGCAAAGTCAATGGATGGTGTCAGTGATGGAAAACTTATGCTTGGGAGGATAGAATAATTAAAATGAAAAAGAGACCAAACTTCAAGAGAGGAGGACAGTGTAGAATTAAATTGGCTCACCAAGAGATCAAGACAGGAAAGGGGGAGAAAGATAAAAGTGGCTAGTACAAGGATAATGTCTGGGAAAAAATTGAGCAGTCAAGGAATTGGAGGTAATGATGCAGATGAGGAGTACAATTTTGTAAAGAAAAGCAGAGAGGTGAACAAATCTTAAACTATATTATAAGGCAATAATTATTGAAACTATTTGATACTGTTTAAAAATAGAAAGGTAGAACAGTAGCATAAAATAGAAATAATTTATAGCAGCAAATAAAAATAATATCCTTGTATTTGACAACAGTAAAGAATCAAGGTTTTGGAATAAAATTCATTATTTAGCAAAAATTGTTGAGGAAACTGGGCACAGACTTACACCACTAACCAAGAAAAGGTAAAAAATGGATACATGACCTAAATATAAAAAGATCTGTTAAAAGAAAATTAGAAGAATATGGAACATATCATTTAATAGACTTATGGATAGGTGAACAATTTAGGAATTAACAAGAGAAAGAGAGCAATATTAGCTGTAAAATGAATAATTTCAATAACATCAAATTAAAAAAAGTTTTGTAGAAAAAGATTATGGCTCAATATGGGGATTTTGGAATTCTTGATTATTAAGGTGGTGCATTTGTGGATGATGGAAAGATCAATGGCATGACCATTTTTGTGACTGAAATGGGATAGAGGAGTAATTTATTAGAAGTGAGTAGGTTGAGGAACTGAACATTGTATATATACATTGTGTATATATGTATGTATGTATATATATAATACATACATATATACACACATATGTATACATATATATGCATACACTATAGATACACATAAACATACATTATATAAATACACACATATGCAATAAAGATGTTTATATATGTATATATATATTTATATATGTGTGTGTGCAAATCTGTGTTTTTGAGTCTGTCTCTGTCTGTCTCCTTTCACTTTCTCTCTCACTTACCCTTTCCATATCAATTTGTTTTGATGGCTTTTAAAGTCACTTCTAGATCTGTCTATGATATACTTGTCTATGGTAGCATATGCCCATGTTTCTTCCAGTACAACATAAACTTCTAGAGTTTTAGGACTATTTCCCTTCTATTTATAAAGCCTCACTGACTAATTTAGTGATTTATATACACACACACACACACATACCCCACACATACATGCATATATACAAACAACTATACGTATATGCATTAGGTGCATTTTGTTTTTGTCTTTAGATCCTTAACACAGTATGTACTTGTTTGATTCATAATGTGAAAGGGATAGTCTCAAGTAATCCATTAGCCCATGTGCGAAAAAAGCAGAGTAATAGGGATAAACTTGGGGTTTCCTCCTGTTTGCCATTGTCTATGCTCTATTAGCATACAGAATTTCTGGGAAGACAGCCAGAGAGGTGGTGTGTGTGGATGTGATGTGTATGGAATTCCCTTGCCTCAGGACTCTTGTGTCTGTAGCTGTCCTTGGTATCCACTTTAGAGTTGGGGTTGAACTCACTTTAGAACAATAAGTCAGTAAGGATAATGTAATTCAGATTCAGTAATAGGATGCACACATGAGTAAGTGCTCTTAGACTCTTTCCAACTCCTGAAGTGCATGTCTGAGAGAACTCACAGATATTATTGTTTTAGTAACATTAAGGAAACCTTGTTGTTTTCCCTTGTTCCTTTGGAGGAGCTGGAACAAGATGTTCAAAAGCTCAGAGAACAGCTGGACAGTAATCAAAATGACAGCTAGGATGGTATCATAAAAGACCAGCTAGCTTCATATCTTGTAAGTGGAGGCATCCCAATTCCCACCCGAATTAGCTTTAGTATCTTTTCATTTAAGGGCCAATGATAGCATATGCTGAACTTCTTCGGACAGTATGAATAACTTCTCTAATTTTTGTAAAAAATTAGGTAAATGAAAAAGCTTCAATTAATTGGGTGACTCACTTGATGGAGGAAGGTAGTTTGTTGCTAGGAAATAATAGGCATTTTAAAGCTAAGTATTTAATCCAATTATTGTAATTCCTTTGTAAATTCAATATTATAGCTTTAATGTTAATATCTGAGGAAGAAACTGTAGCCCCCTATTACTCATATCCATTAATTTCAGCACCTATGAACTATTTCAGGTCGAAAGGAGGTGATATTGACTGAGATATTGACTAATGGTTTAAATAAGAATTAGAGTTGGCTAGGGGATACTCAGACCCCACAGATTAGTATAGGTTAGTAGATTTGATAGGAAGTAGACTCAGATTATGAAGATAAAGGAGTAATTAGGAACAATCAAGTACTTACTACACATGGTTAAGGGATAATAGGAGATCCTTCCCTCCTCAAGCTATGAGGATACTGTCATAGCCTCTGTTTCACTGTGAAGTCCCTGACATTAGGATTCACTATGGACAAGTATTCTTACATTGAAAGATTGATAGTAAGGTTTGGGGAAACATAGTTATTATTTGTGAATGAATTTTTATCATTAGGTGATTAAATGAAGAAATGGGAAGGGATAGACAAATGACTTAGTCAATGTATGATTTCATATTTAGGTAATCAGAATTTTTCCCCAGACAAGTTAAGAAATGAGATCCTTGCCTTGACTATATTTTTCTCTGTCTGTGGAAAAACAGGTGGGAATGTCCCTAGACTACAATCAGGAAAGGGTAAATCAGTTATTTCCATATCATTGTTCCAATTAACCCACAGATGTTTTATATCCCTTCACAAAGAAGAAAAAAATCATAAATTAAAATAATATGAGAGACAGGTATCCCTCCAGATTCTTCCTCATATGCTGTCTTACCACTTTTCAATAAATGCAACTCTAAGGTCATACTTTTTTGATTGAGAACTTTTCCCTAGAACTATTCATTTGGGAAAGACTCCATCCAGAATCAAAGATTGATTCAATTTCATGCAAAATGACATCTAGATGATGGAACTAGGGATGTTTTAATCCAGAGATGAGAAGAAACCAGCAACTATGATAGCTATGTTCAAGTATTTGAATGACTTAATACATGAAAAAAGGAATTAGACATATTTTGTTTGGCCCTAGTGAGCAGAATGGGAGAAATGTATAGAAGTTGCATAGAGGCAAATTTTAAGCTTAGTAATCCCTCAAATCATTCTAAATATTAAAACTGTCTAAGAGCAAGATAGGCTGCCTTGGGAAGGAGTGTGTTCCTTTTCATCAGAGGTTTTCAAGCATAGATTAGACTATTTTTCAGAGATTATATAATGAGAGTTATTTTTCAGATATAAATTGAACTAGATGGTTTCTGAAAACTGGTTGATCTCTGTCTGTAATTGTCCAAGATAATACCACAGACAATATTGTAGAGACCGAGTAAGCCAGCTAGGTGGTCCAATAGATAAAGCACTGGACTTGGACATAGGAAGACCTAAATTCAAATCTCACCCCAGAACTTCCCAATTTTGTGATGTTGGGCAAGTCAATTAACATCTGTTTATTTTAAGTAAGGACTCTAGAACTATTTTCCATACTTTAGAGCTATGTATAAGAGTCTGAAGCATTGCATAGTGAGCCTAATAAACTTAGAATAGCATTTGAGTCATTTTGCCCTCCACCCACACTCTTGACACTTCCATCAAAATAGGTTATATAGTTTAAAAAGAAGAAAGTTAAAAAGAAAAAAAAAGAAGTTAAAAAGAAGAAAAAGCTTCACATGTTTGTGAAAAAATACAAGTTAAGTACCTAGTCACTTAAAACATTGAGTGACTCCCAAATATGAGATACTTGGCCAGATATTATTGCTAGTTAAATATGACTCTTAGCTAATCTAACAATCATTCTCAACAAAAATAGAAGGGGAATGAGAAGGAAAAAAATGTTATACTTATTTGAACCATGAAAACTTCCATATATGCTTAATGGTCCTTGATGACTATCATTAAATTGTGAAGTTTTTGAAAAAGGTAAGGGTCCTAGCTATGTGGGGGAGGGGAGAAGGGAGCATTGTTCCTACAATTGTTTACAGTTGATAATTACCATTCCCTCACCTCTCTTTTCATGCACATGTGCAATACAAAATGTGTTCTTGACTCAACTCAGTTACTATGGTTGAGATCTGATGCTAGGGTGTACTTTTTCTGTAGTATGCAATAATTATTGAATGAAAGAAATAGGACCTGGTTGTGTTTGAGATGAAGTGTGAAAAAGATATTGAATAAGTGAAGTTGTATATGTGGGAGAGTGAGAATTAGAATTAAAATATTAATGGAACTGCTGTTGAATCCCAGAAATGAATCTAAAGCTAGTAGAAGTCCCCCCAGGAATCCTTGGATTTTTTTTTGAGTGCTATGCTGATAAAGTTTTTGTAGATATAAAAATCTGGTTGAGCCCCAGTGATCTCTCCATAGGGAAAGAGAAAACTTAAGAGAAGCTAGTAAACCCAGAGTCTGGATGCAGATAAAATGAGTACTAGTGAAAGATGTTTGTGAATATATATACATGTATGTGTACACGTGTGTACATTTCTGAGCTCTCTTCTTTTTTCTGCCACATTAGAGAGGCTGCTTTCTCAAACTTCTGAAGAGCGCCATTTGCCACAAGCTTTGGTCTCAGTCTTCTGAGGACACCATGGGTGTGAAGACAGAGGATATCAAACTTTCTAATTGGAAATGAAATACATATTATGTGTTTTAACTGACTAACAGTAAGATCTGAGTAGAGGAAGAATGGAAGAATAGCTCAAATTACACAAGAATAATGGCATGTCAGGCTGATTAGACATAAAAGGGAGATTCCACTTTTTCCCAAAGTTCTTCTTCTGTGTGGCAAATAGAGGTTTTATTGATTTGAAACTTTTGGAGAGAGTGAGTACATATATGTATACACACATACACACATACATACATACATACATACACACACATACAGAGAAGGCAGTAGAGTATAGTGGAAAGAGGTTATAGCTAGAATCTGAGGAACTGAGTTTGGATCCTACCTATTTAAAGACCTGGGAAACACCCTATCTTAAAAAGGCCAAGATCTCCCACTGCATCTGGAGACATCTCCAATCTTTCTGATCTATATTTTGCCACTGGACCTAGATGGCTCTGGAGGAGAGAATGAGACAGATGACTTTGCACAACCTAACCTTACTTAAATCCAATTCACTTAAAAATCATAGCATTACCTTCCTAATGTCATGGTCTTCTTTGAGAATGAAGGCCAAACGACAGCATTTGTATGACCTTAAGCACATTCTATACTCAACCTGAGGTGTCTTGTGATAAATTGGATGCATTAAATTTGATGACATTTAAGGTCCTTTTCAGCTTAATGATGACACTTTGGAAACTGTTTTATAAATATAGCCTGTTGATTTGCTATATAACTTGCAAAAAAATTCCATCAAATTTTTACTGAATAGAATAATGGATTTTTGCATGTATATTTTTCATTTATCTATTGTCCTGCACTTTTTGTCATTGTAGAAAATAATTCCTCCTTTTCAGCCTCTTTCTCCAATACTGCCTACCTACTTGGGCTTAGTTTATTGTGTTTTCTAATTTCCCTAAAGCTGAGTGCATATGCCTAAAGGGCAGATTGATTTTAAGGGATGTCATGAGAAATCTGATCTGATCAGTGCAATGATCAACTATGAATCCAGAGGACTAATAATAGTCAGTGATTCCTGTTAGAGAGATACTACATTCAAAATGTAGAATGAGACACACAATTTTGAACATGAATGATGTGGGGATTTGTTCATTGTGGCTGTTTATTATACATTTTTGTTATAAAACTATGTGTACTTGCTATTAGAGTTTTGTTTTTCAATTTGGAGGAAGAGAATAGCTATTGATAGTGTTACTAAAAGAAAAAAAGAAAGAAAAGAGGGTACTTCTAGTCTTTAAAATGTAGAAAAGAGAGAAGAGAGAAGGCTAGAAGAAAACCTAAACTGCAGGATAGCTTTGAAAATTGAATTTTTTGTATATTTAAAAGGAAAAGCAAGTTTCATGTAAAAATGATTCATATTTTCATGGGAAATCATTTAATGTTCTGCTTTGAAATGCTCATTTTATTTGGTATTTGATAAATTCAGAAAAAATAAAATAATGTGTATTACCTCAATTAGGGCATGCAATTGGATGAGTAGCATTTTTATTTGTATTGTGTGTGTGCATGCCCATGTCGGGTAGGTAATGCAGATAAAGAATGGACTGGCCTCAAAGTTAAATTTTTTCAAATAGCTTGCTGTCTCAAAAGTCCATCTTTTTAGTAGCATTCTTTCAGTGATGCTATAAGGCTGTCATTTTATACCATAATCTCAGAAGAATAAAAATTTCAGAGGACCCAAAAAGCAATGGAAAGATTCATGGTGGGAATAAGTAGGCTACCTGGAGCACATTGCCAATAATAACTTGTATTGAATGAATGATGTAAAGATGTGGACTGCTCATATAAAGAGAGTGAAGAATGACAGATGGACAGTTAAAGTGTTGCATTGGTACTCATGAAACATTAAAAGAATCAGAGAAAGGCTTTTAGTATGGGAGGTAGATCTGTATTAAGGGTTTCAAGAAAGAACGAGAATTACAGAATATGAGAAGACTCATACAGGTTATTGTTTATGGGATCCCAAAAGCAGCAATGTAATGGGAAAAAATTAGAATGCAGGGATGTTTATCATTTATCATCTAACTGAGAAATGTTCTGTGAAGTGTAGCTCTCTTCTTAAGGAGATTCCTTCCCATAGATGAAGACTTAGCTGCTGAACATTGATTCCTAGAAAATGAATCACAGAAACTGAATTTTGGAAGCAATTTCAGAAAATGTCTTTTCCATGTCTCATTTTTCAGATGAAGAGACTGAAGTCCATAGAGGGCATAATATTTTATATATATACCTACTTTTTTTTTTTGGCTAATTTGGATATCTGGGGCTGGAAATTAAAGCTCAAATTCTCAGACTTTTTTCGTGTCTGATGCAGATATAGGTGTGGTGTATCATGTTTGTTTTGTTACTCTGATCCCTTTGGTCAATAATCCTGAACTTCACATCCACCTCTACTAACATTAATTTTGTGGCTCACATTCACATTCAGATTCTTCCTCCATGTTCTTGTTCTCTATCTTTTTTCCCTTACCCTTTCTGATTTGGCTCTCTGTCCCCTACACTACATGGGGAAAGCAAACATAGTTATTTGCTTTAATTTTCTTTTTAGACTTTAGCAGTTTCTTCTCTGATACAAATTTTGCAGACAAAAGGATTTTGTGAAAAATGTGGCAGTGTGTTATTTCACATTCTCTTGTTCAATTTGCCAGATTAATATGAAGGTTGCCAAGGATTGTTCAAGTAGAAACTGTTAAAAGCTGATTTATATTAGTTGGTAGAGTTGAAGAGGTGGGAGTTGAAACAGAGTCAATCTGTTGTGATTCCTCTTGGGCTGCTGAGGCTGAAGGAAGGTTTCTCCTAGGCATCAGTAGCATGACAAGTTAGTTGTACTCTCAAATAGGATTTTCACCAATTCCTAAAATCACTGAACAATTTTCACCATTTAAAGAAATGCATTTTGAAAAATAAAAAGAGACAAGATGAGTTTATTGCTGCATCTGACATATCCTTGTTTTGTGACTGGAGAAGTCACTTAACTTCTCAGTATACCAGACAGCACCTGTAAAGTGCAAGGCAAGTAAAGATCTCAGTGGATGGAGGGAGTGTCTTACACTGGTGAAATTATTAATCCAGACTAGAAAAAAGAAAGTAAAATAGTGCAGCACATGTGTAATATGTCAAATAAAGTCTATCAGGTCTTAGAAAAGAAAAAATGAAGGGAAAGGACCTATGGACAGTCCTACAAGGTCACTTGAGCAGTATACACTTAATTTATATGTAGATTGTGGTATGTGAATATATATTTATGTCTATACAATTGATAAAGTTGATATCGAACCCCTTCTTTCTAACTTTTAATCTCAGGATGAATATATATGTTTGGTTTTCTGCAAAGGGACTTGGCTGATTTTGGCCAGTTCATATTAGGATGATGCTAAATAATGGTTAAAAAATGTTCCCCCCTTTCTAAGTACAGTTTAATACTATAAATGGCATATTTAGAACTGTAGATATTATAGGGATAATGTCCTGTATTCAATCTTAGGAATCTCATCTCAGGACAAGTCAGTAAGTTTGTTTTAACAGAGCAGTGGTCATGAATAGGGAAAAAAGTAGATTTTAAGATACCAGGACACGTGTGCCACTCACAGTTAAGAAGCTCAGCATCTTAACTGCCTGACAAAGTTGGCTTGGATATTATGTCTATTGTATCAGTCAAAGCACAAGTATTTACAAAGTGCTTTCTAAAGTATGTGTTAGGCAGTGTAATGTTACAAAAGATAATAAAAATAATGACACAAAGGCAAAAATGAAACCGTCCCTGTCTTCAGATTGCTTGGACTCTATGGAGGGAAAGGAGAGAGACACTTCACATATATTGTCATGCATGGCAGGTAAATAGAAAAAATAGCAAAGGGATGGAAACAATTTGCTAGAAGATGTACCTTTACTTGGTGAGAACGGTATATGGTATAGTGAAGAGGCACTGGACTTGGATTTGAGAAGAGCTGCATTCAGCTGCCTCTGACTCTTCCTGTTTTGGTGACTCTGGGCAAGTCACTTAATCTCTCCCTTTCAATGACTCCTTCTGTAAAATTATAGGGTTGGAATTGATGGCTTCTAAAATTCTTTCTTACCCTAAATCTCAGATGTTATGATGATGATTTTCTCCAGGGTGTTCAGTTAGCAATGATTATTTTGGTAACCATCATGGGTACTCAAACCCATGATATAACAGAACTCCATCCATATTAGAATACATTTTGTAATTGTTACCCTAACATTCCTCAAGAAAACTGACTGTTGTATGTATTTCACTTTGTGATTACTTTCCTTTTAGTCCTAATTTTTCTTATAGCATCTATTTGGTGATGAATTAAAGTTTTTTTTTTTTTGAAAAAGTATTCTTAGATCATATTACTAAATCTATTTTTTTTATGTTTAGTCTTGTCTGTTAAAATAGCTGGGTGATGGAAAAGCAAACTTAAGACTGTGCTTCAATTGATTAATCCCCTCAAGAGGGAACAGAGTACTGCCTATTTGTGTCTTCCCCAGGGAATAGCTGAACATTATGGAGTAAAGGATGTGAATGACTTGCTCTTGACCTGACACAACAGGTTTTGTATAATGTTAAACTGGTGTCTCAGGGGCTTCTGACTTGCCCTGTTTTATAAATCTAGGTCAAAGACTATTTACACTGAGTGAGTCTGATGTCTTGATAGGTTTTTACTTTTCTTCTACTTTAGCATTGTCGGTTTTATGGACATTGATTTCTGCTGGTCTAAGGAAGGACTTTGACTGAGTCAGGATGAGGGTGCCCTGTAGTTTTTCAACTTCTAGACACTGAAGAATTTTTTCTCCTTCATTCCTTTCTTTCAAGAAATGTTTGTTTCAGATAATTCATTTGCAGCATCTACTAAGTAGATCAGCATAAAAGAGTAGAGCTTTAATGCATACTCATATCAACAGAATGCAAAGTGGGATATAATAAAGTTTCTTAAACTGTGGGTCATGACCTCATATGGGGTGGTGTATCTGAATGTAGGGGTCATGAAAATTTTTTCCCCTTCTTGATCGTTTCAAGATTTTTCTTGTACAACATGATAGATGTAGAAATATGTTTTTAAAAATTGCACATGCTAAACTATATTAGGTTACTTGCTGTTTAGGAGAGGAGAGGTATGGGAAGAAAGGGAAAAATATGGAACACATGATTTTGCAAGGGTGAATTTTGAAAACTATCTTTCCATATATTTTGAAAAAATAAAAAGCTATTATAAAAAGTTTAAAAAGTGTGTATACTTTTTTTTTTTTTTTTTTTTTTTTTTTTTTTTTTTTTTTTAGAGAAAGCCTAGTTGTTAAACATTTGTTTCCACACTCCATCTTGCTTTGTAAAAATTGTTTGACCTTTAGTAGAAGTCAGGGATGATGTGATCACCAGTTGAGACACCAGCATGCTAATTCTAATAGCTTATGTTTTTAACTTGCTTTAAGGTTTGCAAAGTAACATCCACTCTCATTTGAGCCTCTCTATATCCCTCCTCCAAAGAGATAGTTCAAATTCCTTCTTATTCAGGTAAAAGTATAGTTCTGAGCTCCTTTCTTCATGTCTTCTAATACTCCACATATAAGAACAAAAAAAGATTAGCTATAGGATCCTTCTCTGTAATAACTATTCTAGACATTTGAAGCAGTATTTGAAGTCAACTCTTCCTGACTTCCAAGTTAAACTATTATCAACTCTCTCTTTAAAAGCCTATAATTTTTATAAAAATAACAAAAAACCAAGCAAGAAATGCACTACCCTCTGTGTGAAAAATCATATAACTGGTCTACCACAAGGATTGTGGTTCCCATGTCAGCAATGGCTTTGTATAGATTCATTCATGCTTCTTTCCTGTTTCCCCTGTGACTACTAGAACAATTAGATGTGAGTAAGTAATTAAGGTTTCAATTTCAAGATGTGGTCAAGATACAGTGATACTAATCTGCTCTAAATGGGAAATTGGGCTCATGACTTTTGCTTTTATTTTGGCTTCTTCTAACCAATAAGATGGAAGTAATCCTTTGAAATTGTCACTCAGTGTAAATATTGGATAATGACTGCTTATTAGGTGGGAAAGGGACTAAAATTCATTTATAGAAATTAAATTTTATGTTTTTCAATGAACAAACATTGATTTTCTTTCTTTCAACCATTGAGCAAAACAAATTCCTACATTGTCTAAAAAGATTATTTTTCATTTTGTACCCTGAATCCCTCACTTTTCTGTCAGGAGGTATGAATCATGCTTTAATATTAGTCCTCTGTAATCATGGTTTTTCATTGCATTATTGCATTACTCAGAGTCCTTATGTCTTTCAAAGTTTGTTTTTATAGTGTTATTATTGTATAAATTGTTTTTTTCTGGTTATTCTTACTTCACTGTGCATTTACACCTACAAGTCTTTCCATGTTTTGATGAAACTATTCCTTTTACTATTTCTTATAGTCCCATACAATTCTATTACATCCATATACTATTATTTGCTCAGCCATTCCCTAACTAATCGGAATTTCCTTAATGTCCAGCTCTTTATTCTTAAAAAAGAATATTTATTGTATATATGGTTATATATTGTATGTATATAAAAGAATATATATTGTATATATGGGTTCTTCCCTCCCTTCCTTCATTCCTTTCCAAGTTCCACACCTGACTTTCAGATTTCCTTTACCATATCACAGAAGACTTCTTTTTGGGTAGGTTATTTCATCCCTGGCCTCCTCCCATTGAAAGTACATTCTGCCTCTGTGACACTTTCTTCTGATTGGCTGTTTTTTTTCCCAGCCTTGTCCAGCCCTTTCTGGATTTTAATCTTGATTCTCTGGACTTTCTCTATATAGAGATATCCTACATAAATACTTTCTTTCTCCTGACCCCAAACCATGTTTCAGCTTCCTTTTATTTGCTTTCTTCTCCCATTAGAATGCAAGCTCCCTTAGGTTAGGGATCATGATTATTTTTTCATGAATGTGTATTCCTAGTGTTTAGCACAATTCCTAGAACATAATAAGAGCTTAATAAAAGCTTGTTTGCTTGATTTAACTTTCTTTGATCTTTTTGGTGGCATAGACCTTTTAGTGGTATTGTAAAGGTTATGTGTAATTTATTGCATACAAATTATTGCAATCCAAATTAGTTTTCAGAATGGCTGTATGAATTCACACTAACACCTACCATATGTGGTGTCTCACAATCCCTCCAATATTTGTTATTTTATTTTTTGATTACCTTTGCCAATTTAATGTGTGTGAGGTTTAACTTCATATTTGCTTTAATTTGAATTGCTGTAATTATTATTTGGAGAATTTTAAAATATTGAGGCTTACTACTCTATAAGCAATGTAATTCTTGCATTTGTATCCTTTGGATGGATCTTTTCCCTCAATGTCCCATTTCTCTATTGGTTTAAAGCAGATGGAAGGATTTATGTTATCTTCATTTGTGTTTATTCCTAAAGAAGTTCTCATGCACACAAAACAAAATATATGAGTCAACCTTTGGATTTTTTCACTAGAAGTGCTTAACTACGATTGTGATTATTCTTTGTGGTATGATACAAAAAGCAAAAATACTGGAGTTAGAATAAGAGCTGAAAGTCTGAATTCTACCTTTGTCATTGATGGCATCATCTTTTGTTTGAACATCATCTATGTTGTACTGTATGAACTTTAACACAATTTCTTGCTTTCAGTTCTTTAGAGAAAAAAATAATATCTTAATATTTTGTACATGAGCAGAGATGTTATTTTTCATAGTCACTGGATGAAGGGTGTCATGTAAATATGACACATATTCTTATCTTTTGGTTTCATTCAATGATAAAAAGAGTACTAGAGTTAGATATGTCTTGTGGCTGGTATTGAGAAGTATAATTGTGGATGCCATAATTAACACTTCAGAAACTTAATTATTATAATTATCATCAAGAGCATTATTTAACATCCTAAATGCTTATGGTGTTGTAGGCCTGAATATAATATGTTGAACAGATGGTCCTTGTCTTATAGGAGGTCACAATCTGAAGTAACATTCATGTAGCAAACACTTTAAAGATACTTAGAAAAAGGAATAAGCTTTACAAAAATATATTAATTAGAGAGTAAAGAAAATATTTTCTTTATGTAGAGGTATTGACTATTGGATAGGGATTTTAATGTAGTAATTTTAGACCAGAAGTTCTTACCCTTTGTGTGCATGTATGTAAATGTGTATGTGTGTTTTTGTGTGCCTTGGACCCTTTGTTCAGCCTGGTGAAACTTATGGAACCTATATCAGAATAATATATTTAAATGCATACAATAAAATTCTACCAAAAATTAGTGAAAATAAAAATGTTCTTTCTCCATGCTACTTCATGAACATCATGAAATATAGGCAGATTACTTGGTGGAGATCCATGGACCTCAGTTAAGAATGCTTGCTTAAAGGGGTGTGTGTGTGTGTGTGTGTGTATTTATATATAATGATATATGTATACATATGTATCTATATATCTACATAGATATGTATGTCTACATAAATATATCTTTTATTAAATGTAACTTGCTTGGAAGTAGTGAGGTAGACGAAAGGGAGAAAAAAGAAAAAAAAATAAGGTGAACAGCAGAGAACCAAAAAACAATTAACAAGGAAATAAACAAACAAAAAAAATGAACATTAATGAATATAATTTCTTCTACTAATAATACTAATATATGCTTTCTTGATTGGTAATTTGTTGTTACATATTTTGAATCCTCCATGATGTTCTGCTGGGAACATGACAATGTTCTATTTTGTTTTGCTTTAGTTTGTTTTGTATTTCTTTTGTTCTTACTCTTTTTTCAAATTAAAAAAAAATGAAAAAGAAAAAAAAAGAACATTTGCTTAAGACTGAGAATTGGGGCCCAGAGTATAGCACAAAATATCTTCTTTCACCACTAAAATAATACAACAATTAATACTAATGATTCCCATTTCTATAGTGTTTTAAGTTTTATAAATTACTTTTCTGGTAGCTCTGTGGGATGGTTATCTCTGTCATGGAAATGAAAAAACAGGTTCAGATACTTTTTCAGGATAATTGAGCTAAGATCAGTGAGAATTTTAACCCAGGTGACATGATTCTGTCATGTCATTTTTAAAAATTTACTTTAAAAATTTTTAAATTTATTTTTATTACACATTGCTTTATGAATCATGTTGGAAGAGAAAAATCAGAACAAAAATGGGTTGGTTTATATGCAATTTCCATAGTTCTTTTTCTAGATGCAGATAACATTTTTGCAAAGTCTATTGGGATTGTTTTGGATTATGGAGCCACTAAGAAAAACAAAGTCTTTCACAGTTAATCATTACACATTTTTGCTATTATTGTATACAATGTATTCCTGCTTCTGCTTGTTTCCTTCAGCAACAGTTCCTGTAAATTTCCAGGCCTTTCTATAAGCAGTGTGTTCATCATTTTAAAATAGAACAATGATATTCCATTATTTTCATATACTACAACTTATTCAGGCATTTCCCAGTTCATTGGCATCTACTCATTTTCCAATTCTTTGTCACCACAAAAATAGCTGCTACAAACCTTGGGATACAGAAAAAAATAATAGCACTGCTGAGTCAAAGGGTATATACAGTTTGATAGCCCTTTGGATATAGTTTCAGATTGTTCTCCAGAATAGTTGGATCATTTCACAACTCCATGAACAATGCATTAGTGTCCCAGTTTTCCCATAACCTCTCCAACATTTAGCCTTATCTTTTCCTGATATTAAGCTTAGCTAATATGAGAAGTATGAGATGGTACTTCAGAATTGTTTTAACTTGCATTTCTTTAATCAAGAGTATTTTAGAGCATTTTTTCATATGACCATACATGGCTTTAATTTTTTCATCTGAAAATGTTCTATTCATATCCTTTAATTTTTTATCAAATTGTTTTTTTATTTATTTATCAATTTGGGGCATGACTTATATTCTTATAAATTTGACACAGTTATTTATATATTTTAGTGATCTTTATCAGAAACAGTGGCTATAAAGATTGCTTTGTACTTCCTTTTTCATATTGTTTCTGTTGGTTTTGTTTGCGTGGAAATTTTTTTAATTTAATGTAATCAAAATTGTGCATTTGCATTTCATAATGTTCTCCAGTTCTTCTTTGGTCATAAATTCCTCTCTTCTCCAAAGATCTGATAGGCAAATTATTCCTTGCTCTCTTAATTTGGTTCTGGTATCATTTTTTTATACCCAAATCATGTACCCATTTTTGCCTTATTTTCATATGGGTTGTGAGATGTAGGTCTGTGCTGAGTTTCTGAAATATTATTTTTCAGTTTTCTTAGCAATTTTTGTCAAATAATGAATTCTTACTCCAGAAGCTGGATTTTGAGGTTTATCAAATACTAGATGGCTAGAGGCCTTGATTATTGTGTCATGTGTACCTAATCTATTCCATTGATCCACTACTTTATTTCTTAGCCAATAAGAAATAGTTTTGATGACTGCTGCTTTATAATATAGTTTTAGGTTTGGTACTTCTAAACCACCATTCTTTGTATTTTTTTTTCATTAATTTCCCTAATAATCTTAACCTTTGTGCTTCCAGATGAATTTTGCTATTATTTTTTCTAGTTCTATAAAATAATATTTTGGCACTTTGATTGATATGGCTCTGAACAAGTAGACCAATTTAGGCATAATTGTCATTTTAAAAAATATTAGCTCAGCTTGGCCATCAGCAACTGGTATTTTCCCAATTTTTTTTTTTTTTGTTCTTCATTGTGTTTCATTTATTTATTTATTTGTTTTATTTTATTTTATTTTTTAATAACTTTTTATTGACAGTTCCCAATTGTTTAGATCTAACTTTATTTCTGTGAGGAGTGCTTTGTAATTGTGTTCAGATAGTTCTTCGATTTATCTTGGCAGGTAGCTCCCCAATTATTTTATTTTGTCTATAGTTACTTTTAAATGGAATTTCTCTATCTTTTACTGATGGGCTTTGTCAATAATATATAGAAATGCTGAGGATTTACGTGGGCTTATTTTATATCCTGCAACTTTGCTAAAGCTGTTAATTGTTTCAAGTAGGTTTTTGGATGATTTTCTAGGATTTTCTAAATATATCATCATATCATTTGCAAAGAGTAATGGTTGTAGTTCTTCATTGCTTATTCTAATTCCTTTCATTTCCTTTTATTTTCTTATTAATAAAGATAACATTTCTAGTACAATGTTGAATAATAGTGTTAATAATGGGCATATTTGTTTCACCCCTGATCTTACTGAGAATGCATCCAGCTTCTCTCCATTACACATAAGACTTGCTGTTGGTTTTAGATAGATGCTGCTTATTATTGTAAAGAAAACTTCCTTTATCTCTATGCTCTCTATTGTTTTTAATAGGAGTGGGTGCTGTATTTTGTTAAAATCTTTTCTGCCCTATTGAGGTTTTCATATGATTTCTGTCATTATTTTTTTTTATCAATTTCTAGATTATGGTAATAGATTAATAGACTTCCCATTATTGAACCAGCCCTGCATTCCTGGTCTAAATCCTACTTGATAATAGTGCATTATTTTGTTGATACATTGCTGTAATCTCTTTGCTAACATTTTATTTAAAAAAATTTGCATCAATATTCATTATGGAGATTGATCTGTAATTTTCTTCCTGTGTTTTGGTTTTTCATGGTTTAGATATCAATGCCACATTTGTGTCATAGAAGGAATTTGGCAGGATTATTTCTTTACCTATTTTGTCAAATAGTTTATATAGTATTGGAATTAATTATTCTTTAAATGTTCAAGCAAATTCACTCATGAATCCATCTGGCCCTAGAGATTTTTTCACAAGGAAATCATTAGTGGCTTGTTCGATTTCTTTTTTCTAAAATGGCATTATTTTAGTAATTGATTTCCTCTTCTGTTAATCTGGACAATTTATATTTTTCTAAATATTCATCCTTTTCAGTTAGATTGTCAGATTTGCTGTCATTTAGTTGTGCAAAATAGGTGCTAATTGTTGCTTTATTGCTTTATTTTCTTTTTCATTGGTGGCAAGTTCACTTTTTAACTTTTGAAGCTGATATTTTCTTTTTTCTTTCTTTTTTCCTAATCAAATTTGCTAAAGGTTTATCTATTTCATTGTTTTTTCCCCCATAAAACCAAGTTAGTTTTATTAATTGGTTCACAAGTTTTCTTAGTTTTAATTTTATTAATCTCTCCTTTGAATTTCAGAATTTCTAATTTGGTATTTAATTGGGGATTTAAAAAATTAGCTTTTTTAGTTGCATGCTCAATTTAATTGATCTTGTCTTTCTCTATTTTACTCATGTAAATATTCAGAGATGTAAAATTTCCCCTAAGAACTGCTTCAGCTGCAACTCAGAGGTTTTGGTATGTTTCTCATTATTGTCATTCTCTTGGATGAAATAATGTGTTGTTTCTCTGATTTGTTGTTTCACCCACTCATGCTTTGGAATTAGATTATTTAATTCCCAATTGTTTTTAGTCTATCTTTCCCTGCCCCTTTATTGAATAGAATTTGTATTCACATTGTGGTCTGAAAAGGAAACATTTGTCATTTATGCCTTTCTGCATTTGATTATGAGATTTTTATGCCTTAATACATGTTCAATTTTTGTTTAAGTACCATGTACAGCCAAAAAAGGGTATATTATTTTCTGTGCCTATTCTATTTCCTCCAGAGGTTTATCATATCTAGAATTTATAGGATTCTATTAACCTCACGTTTTTGTTGTTGTTGTTGTTGTTTATTTTGTGGTTAGATTTGTCTGATTCTGAGAAGGGAAGATGGTGGTCCCCTACTGGTATAATTTTGCTGTCTATTTCTTCCTGTAACTGACTAAAATATTCTCTAGAAATTTGACCACCCTATCACTTGATTTAATATCACTACTACTTTGTTGTTTATGTAACCCTTTATTAAGATATATTTTCCTTGCTTATCTCTTTTAATAAGATTTATTTTTACTTTTGCTTTATTTGAGATCAGAATTGCTATACTACTTTTTTTTTTTTACTTCCACTGAAGTGTCATAAATTCTGTTCCATTTTTTTACCTTTAATCTGTATGTGTCTCTCTGTTTCAAATGTGTTTCTTGTAAACAACATATTATAGGATTCTTTTTTTTTTTTAATCTACTCTGCTAGTCACTTCTATTTTATGGGAGACTTCATCTCATTTATATTCACTGTTATGATTACCAGCTCTGTATTCCCTTCCATCTTACTTTTCCCCCTATATATACTTTTTCTCTCTTTCCACCCTGTCTACTCATGCTTTTTTTTTTTTTAACCCACCCAACCCACTACCATATCTCCTATCACCCCTCCCTCCTTCTATTAGTAGGTTTTTTTTTTTACCCATTTCACCCACTATCTTATTTTCTACCACTCTTCCTCCTTTCTCTTAACTTTTTTCCTAATGTTTCTGCCCTCCTTTCTGTCTTGACCCTCTATTTTCTTTCTTCTTTCTTATCCTATTTCTTTATAGGGTTAGATAAATTTCTATAACCAACTGAATAATTGTTATTCTCTCTCCGAGCCAAAACTACTAATATCAAGGTTTAGCTAATGCTCATTCCCTTCCTTTCTTTCCCTAAATTGTAATAGGCCTTTTGCATCTCTTCATGTGATCTAATTTTCCCATTATGCCTTCCCTTTCTTCTTTTTCCAGTATAGATCTTTTCCCATTCCTTAATGTCTTTTTCTTTGATATCACTTCATCTGAGTTCATTCACAACCACATCCTCCATCTATGTGATGTCCTCCTCTGTCTGCCTTATGACAGATACAGTTCCCAAGAGTTACAGATATCATTTTCCCATCTAGGGATGTAGACAGTTTAACCATTAATATCTATCTATCTATCTATACACAATGAGATGATTCAGACCAGTTCCAATGACCTTATGATGATGAGAAAAAGCTCATAAGTATGGATCACAACATAACATTTTCACTTCTTTTATTGTTGTTTCCTTGTATTTTATTTTTTCTCATTTTTTTTCCTTTTTAATCTGATCTTTCTTTTTTAATTGTATAATAATAATAATAAAAAGATAATTGTATAAATATGTGTGTCTATATTGGATTTACATATATTTTTACCATGTTTAACATATGTTAGATTACATATATATTATATAATATATATATAAATAAAATTTCCCCTATTAACCTTTTTGCTTTTCTTGAGTCCTGTCTTTGTAGATTAAATTTTCTTTTTAGTTCTGAGTTTTTTTCAATAGACATGATAGAAAATTTCTTATTTCACTGAAGCCTCACCTAAAAGATTATGGTGAGTCTTGCTGGGTAGTTAGTTCTTGATTATTACCTTAGGTCTTTTACCTTCTAGAATATGGTATTTCAGGGCCTCTGATCATTTATTGTAGAAAATGTCAGATCCTGGGCAATACAGACTGTTGCTCCTTGATATTTTAATTGTTTTTGTTTGGCAGATTGCAGTATTTTTTTCTTAGGATGCTTAAGAAAAGTGCTTAAGTTTTGCAACAGTGTTTCTTGGGGGTTTCCTTGTGGGATCTGTTTCCAAAGGTGATGGATGGATTTTTTTCAATGAACATTTCTCCTTCTTTTTCTATAAGACTGGGGTATTTTTCCTAAACTCTCTCTCTTGAAGCTCTCCAAGCTCTTTTTTTGATCATGGCCTTCAAGAAAGTGAATAATTTTATTTTATTTTTATTTCATTTATTTATTTTAATTGAAGCTTTTTGTTTTCAAAATATATGCAAGGATAATTTTTCACCATTGACCCTAGCAAAACATTGTGTTCCAATTTCCCATCCCCTTCACCCTACTGCCTCCCCTATATGGCAAGTAATCTAACATATATTAAACATGGTAAAAATATATGTAAATCCAATATAGACACACATATTTATACAATTATCTTTTTATTATTATTATTATACAATTAAAAAAGAAAGATCAGATTAAAAAGGAAAAAAATGAGAAAAAATAAAATACAAGGAAACAACAATAAAAGAAGTGAAAATGTTATGTTGTGATCCATACTTATGAGCTGATTCTCATGATCATAAGGTCATTGGAACTGGTCTAAATCATCTCATTGTTGAGAAGAGCCACATACATCAAAACTGATAATATATAATTTTACTGTTGCCATTTACAATGATTTCCTGGTTCTGCTCATTTCATTTAGCATCAGTTCATATACATTTCTTCAGGCCTATATGAAATCATCTTGCTCATCATTTCTTATAGAACAATAATATTCCATAATTCATACACATAACTTATCCAGCTATTCTCCAACTGATGGGCATCCACTCAGTTTACAATTTCTCGCCATTACAAAAGGGCTGCCCCAAACATTTTTGCATATATGGGTCTCTTTTCCTCCTTTAAGATTCTCTTTGGGATAAACCCAGTAGAAACATTTCTGGATCAAAGGGTATACACAGTTTGATAACCTTTTGAGCATAGTTCCAAATTGCTCTCCAGAATTGTTGGATCAGTTCACAGTTCCAACCAACAATATATTAGTGTCTCAGTTTTCCCATATCCCCTCCAACATTCGTCATTTTTCATCTTAGCCAATCTGAGAAATGTGTAGTTATACCTCAGAATTGTCTTAATTTGCCTTTCTCTGATTGATAGTGATTTAGAACACCTTTTCATATGACTAGACATTTTCTTCTGAAAATTGTTGGTTCATATCATTTGACCATTTATCAATTGGAGAATGGCTTGAATTCTTATAAATATGAGTCAATTTTCTACATATTTTAGAAATGAGGCCTTTATCATAACCTTTCAATATAAAAATACTTTCCTAATTTATTGCTTCCCTTCTAATCTTGTCTGAATTACTTTTGTTTGTACAAAACCTTTTTAACTTAATATAATCAAAATTATCTGTTTGGTGTTCAATAATGAGCTGCAATTTTCTTTGGTCACAAATTCCTTCCTTTTCCACAGATCTGAGAGGTAAACTATCCTATGCTCTTCTAATTTGCTTATGTCTCACTTATGTCTAAATCATGAACCTATTTTTACCTTGGTATATGATGTTGGATTAGGGTCAATGCCTAGTTTCTCCCATACTAGTTTCCAATTTTCCCAGCAGTATTTGGCAAATTGTGAGTTCTTATCCCAAAAGCTGGGTCTTAGGGTTTGTCAAACACTAGATTGTTATAGTTATTGACTATTTCATCCTGTGAATCTAACCTATTTCACTGATTGACTACTCTTTTTCTTAGCTAGTTACCAAATGGTTTTGATGACTGCTGCTTTATAATATAGTTTTAGGTCTGGCTCAGCTAGGTTTTTTTTTTTTTTTTTCATTAATTCCCTTGAAATTCTTGACCTTTTGTTCTTCCAGATGAACTTTGTTATTATTATTTCTAATTCTCTAAAAATAATTTCTTGGCAGATTTATTGTATAGCACTAAATAAGTAGATTAATTTAGATAGTATTGTTATTTTTATTATATTTACTCAGCCTATGCATGAGCACCTGCTATTTTTCCAATTGATTAAATCTGGCTTTATTTGTATGGAAAATGGTTTGTAGTTATGTTCATATAGTTCCTGACTTTCCCTTGGAAAATAGATTCCCAAATATTTTATATTATCAACAGTTATTTTAAATGAAATTTCTCTTTGTATCTCTTGCTGCTGGACTTTGTTGGTAATATATAAAAATGCTGATGATTTATGTGGATTTATTTTATATCCTCAACTTTGCTAAAGTTGTGAATTATTTCTACTAGTTTTTTTACTTGATTCTCTAGAGTTCTTTAAGAATACCATCATATCTTCAAAGAATGATAATTTGGTTTCCCTTTTACTTACTTTATTTCCTTTCATCTCTTTTTCTTCTCTTATTGACAAAGCTAACTTTTTTTCCTGAGGCAATTGGGGTTAAGTGACTTGCCCAGAGTCACACAGCTAGGAAGTGTTAAGTGTCTGAGGCCAGATTTGAACTCAGGTTCTTTTGACGTCAGGATTGGTGCTCTATCCACTTTGTCATGTAGCTGCCCAAAGCTAAAATTTCAAATACAATATTGAATTGTAATGGTGATAATAAGCAATCTTGTTTTACTCCTGATCTAATTGGGAATGGTTTTAGTTTGTCCCCATTACATATGATGCTTGCTAATGGTTTTAAATAGATGCTACTGATGGAGGAAAACTCCATTTATTCCTATACTCTTTAGTGTTTTTAATAGGAATGGATGTTGGATTTTATCAAATGCCTTTTCTGCATCTATTGAGATAATCATATGATTTTTATTAGCCTGATTATTGATATAGTCAATCATGCTAATAGTTTTCCTAATATTGAATTTGCCCTGCATTCCTAGGATAAATCCTCCTTGTTTGTGATGTATTATCCTGGATTGGCTTTCTGTTATCTCTTTGCTAATATTTTATTTAAGATTTTTGCATCACTATTCATTAGGGAAATTGGACTATAATTTTCTCTCTCTGTTTTCACCCTACCTGATTTTGGTATCAGTACTATATCTGTGTCATAAAAGGAATTTGGTAGGACTCTTTATTTTCCTATTTTTCGAATAGTTTACATAATATTGAAATTAATTATTCTTCAAATGTTTGGTAGAATTCACATGTAAATCAATCTGGCCATGGAGATTTTTTCCTAGGAAGATGATTAATAGCTTGTTCTATTTCTTTTTCTAAAATGGGACTATTTAAATAATTTATTTCCTCTTCTTTTAACCTGAGCAATCTATATTTTTGTAGGTATTTCTCCATTTCACTTAAATTATCAAATTTATAGACATATAGTTGGGCAAAATAACTCCTAATTATTGCCTTAATTGACTCTTCCTTGGTGGAAAGTTCTCCCTTTTCCTTTTTGAGACTAAGAATTTCATTTACTTCTTTTCTTTTTCTAATCAAATTAGCTAAAAATTTATCTATTTTATTGTTTTTTTCCCCATAAAACAAACTCTTTGTTTTACTTATTAATTCAATAGTTTTCTTACTTTCAATTTTATTAATCTCCCTTTTTATTTTTAGAATTTCAAATGTGGTATTTAATTGAGGGTTTTTAATTTGTTCTTTTTCTAGCTTTCTTGGTTGCAGCTCAGTTCATTGATCCTCTCTTTCTCTATTTTATGCAAGTAAGCATGTAGAGATATAAAATTTCCCCTAATAGCCACTTTGGCTGCAACTCACAAATTTTGGTATGTTGTTTCATTATTGTTATTCTCTTGGATGATATTATTGATTGTGTCTATGATTTGTTATTTCATCCATTCATTTTTTAAAATTAGATTAGTTTCCAAATAATTTTGGGAGTATTTTCTCCTTGCCTTTTATTGCATAATGACTGAAAA
The DNA here is from genome assembly GCF_016432865.1 of Antechinus flavipes. NCBI lineage: Eukaryota > Metazoa > Chordata > Mammalia > Dasyuromorphia > Dasyuridae > Antechinus > Antechinus flavipes. The sequence continues at coordinate 449,040,337 of NC_067400.1, forward strand.
AATACATTTACTATTTCTGACTTTCTGCTTTTGATTTTGAGATATTTATGTTGTAATATATAATCAATTTTTTATAGGTTCCATGAACTGCTGAAAAGAAAGTATACTCCTTTCTGCCTCCATTCAATTTTCTCCAAAGATCCATCATGCCTAACTTTTCTAGTATTCAATTCACCTCAACTTCTTTCTTATTTAATTTTGTGGTTTGATTTATCTAGTTCTGAGAGAGTAAGGTTAAGATCCTCCACTATTATAGTTTTGTTGTCCATTTCTTCTTGCAACTCTCTTAACTTCTTTAGGTATTTAGATGCAATATCACTTGGTGCATATTTGTTTAGTATAGCTATTACTTCATTATCTATGGTACCCTTTCATAAGGTATAGTTTCCTTCCTTATCTCTTTTAATTAGATCTATTTTTGCTTTTGCTTGTTCTGAGATCAGGATCACTACCTTTCTTTCTTTTTTCTTTTTTTTTTTTTTTAACACTTCACCTGAAGCATAAAAGATTCTGCTCTGGCCTTTTACATTTCTTCTAACTGTACCATTTTGCTTTAAATCTTGTAAACAATATATTGTAAGGCTCTGGTATTTATCTATCTGCTTTTATTTCATGGGAGAGTTCATCCAATTCACACTCATAGTTAAAATGACTAATCTTATTTGCCCCAAATTATGCTTTTCTCTTTCCTTTCTCCCTTCTCTTCCTCCCCAGTATTTTGCTTCTGGCCATCACTTTTCTTAAACAGCCCACCCCTTTTACAGCCCTTCTCCCTTTCATACACCTTATCCCTACTACTTCTGTTTTCCCTTCTATTAGGATCCCCCTTTCCTTTCCTATTTCCCCTCTCACTTCTCTATAATGTGAGACAAGTTTCTCTGTGAAACCAAAAATGTCTAATATTGTCTCTTTGAGTCAAAACTGATGACAGTAAGATTCACACAATGTTCATTCCCCTCCCTTCTTGCCCTCAATTATATTAGGTCTTCTTTGTCTCTTCATGAGAAGTAAATTTTCTCACCTCCATTTTTCTCTTTTTACAGTACAATCCCCTTTTCACCTCTAGTTTCTTTTGAATATTATTGCAGTAAAATCAAACTATACCTGCATGCTCTAAATATACCCATAACAGAACTATAGTTCTCAAGAGTTCTTTCCTTTTTACCTTTTTATGCTTCTTTTGAGTTCTGTATTTGGAGGTCTAATTTTTGTTCAGCTTTGGTCTTTTCATCAAAAATAAATGAAATTCACCTGTATCATTGAATGTCCATCTTCTTCTCTGAATGACGCTGCTCATTTTAGCTGGACCATTTAATCTTGGCTGCATTTCAAGTTCCTTTGCCCTGCAGAATATCAGATTCTAGGCCCTTCAGTCCTTTAAGATGGAAGATGCTAGTTTCTGGGTAAACCTGATTGTGACTTCTCAATATTTGAATTGTTTCTTTCTGGCTGCTTGCAATATTTTTTCCTTGGTCTGATAGTTCTAAAATTTAGCCACAATATTACTTCGAGTTTTGATTGGTGAATTGTTTCAATGACTATTAAAGGGGTGTGTGTGTGTGTATGTGTGTGTGTGTGTATCTATCGATCTATATAAAGGCCAAGCTTCCTCTTCCTTTACAGGTATCAGTAATGCATTGGATCAGTGCTGACTAACTTCTGGTGCTGGATGGGTATGGCCAAAATTAAATAAGAAAGAAGTTAAGGAGGCAAATCGATTCTGGGGTTTAGGGGCTCACTATTTACTTTTTACATTTTCATTGGATGTCTTACAGCTAATCTGCTGATCTGCTGGCTTGCAGTCTGGACAGAGTAGCCAGTCCTGCTATAGATTCCTCTTAGTAGATTCTCTGCTTGGAGCCTACACCATCCTGGATTTATGTACTGTGGTGCTTGGCTGCCTGTGTTTGGCTTGCCTGTGCTTGGCCCACCTGTGCTCATAGGCCAATAATTTTAAAATTGTTTCTTCGGGATCTATTTTCCAGGTTGGATGCTTTTCCAATGAGACATTTCACATTTTCTTCTATTTTTTTTCATTATTTTTTGTTTATTTGATTGATTTTTCATATCTCATAGAGTCATTAGCTTTCATTCTAGTTTTTATTGGTATTTTCTCCAATTAGCTTTTGTATTTCTTTTTCTATTTCATTAATTTTAATTTTGAAGGTGTTGTTTTCTTCAGTGGATTTTTTTTTTTTTTTTTGCATTTGGACAATTATATTTTTTAAGGAGTTATTTTCTTCAGTCACTTTTCCCCTTTTTCAAACTGTTGACTCTTTTTTGCATACTTCTCATTTTTTTTCCTACCTCTCTTATTTGCCTTTAAAAGTCTTTTATGAGCACTTCCAAGAAGCCTCCTTGGGCTCGAGACCAATTCATATCACTCTTTGAGATTTCCTCTGTGGACATTTTGTCCTAGTCTGAGTTGATGTTTTGGTCTTCCCTGTCATCATAGTAGCTTTCTGTGGTCAAAGTTCTTTACTGTTTTTTTGCTCATTTTCTTTACTTTTCTTTTGGTATTTCCTCTTATTTTTACTTTTATGATTGAGCTCTGCTTCTGGAGTAAAGGGGATGTGGTCCCAAGCTTTCTGTGCGACTCTATGGCTTGGATTCATGAGGTTTTGAGGAAAACTGAGAAAGCTTGAGTAGCTTCCTAGTTTTACTCTGCAATTTTGACTCCATCTCAGAAGTGCAAGTCAGGTGACCTTAACTTTATTATTCCATAGTATTTCCTTGTCTTTGAATAGTTTTAATTACTAGGAAATTTTACCCCTTACATTAATATTAAATCTGCTCCTTTTCATATTCCATCCTTTATTCCTTGTTCTGTTCATTAGGGCCAACTGGAACAATGGTAGGTCCATTCCTCATGATTTATACTTCCTATTTCTAGTCAGAGTTCTAGAAATGCTGGTGAATGTTTAAAATGCTATTATAAGCAAAAACAACCTCAGAGGAAAAATTATTCCATAGCTTGTAATTGTCATAAACCAGGAGAATTATCTATTTAGTGAATCATGCTACAGGAATATTAGTTTTAAAGAGAAGACTTTTAAGAAGCAAAAGAAAGGCCTTTAGTATAACTTTATTATTTGTTCCCTGAGCTAATGATTATTTTAAAAACAATATTGGGATTTTACAAAATTTCAAGAGTTCTTGCTCTTTTCTATACTATTTTCACAACAAGGTAAGAAAATATAATATAAAATATCCTATTCATTTTATCCTGTTGAGATGCACATCTGGCAAGTTATACATCTTTCTGATGATAATGTGTATTTCCAGGCAGTTGAGCTGTTTGCATTCTTCTCACCCCTCCCCCACCTTTTTTTGATTCAGACAACTCCTTCATCTTTTTTTTTATGAGCAAGATAAACAGGCCTAGATTGTAGATCAATAAGAATAATGAGTTGATCAGTTATATGAATCACTTATATACCAGGCATAGCCAAGACATCACAGTAAAGCTTCTGACTCACCAAGATTTGCACTGCCCACATTTTTTAGTGAGGATCTTTCACAGTGTCAGGAAACACTCTATATTTCACAAAGGTTTTTTATATTTCTTCCTAGGCAGGTGCTAAGTTTGCCAATTCCTTGTGCAACCATTTTCATAGTGTCTTCCAGGTAGATTAAATTAAAAAAAAATTCTTGCGAATGTTCCTATGCCATTTTTTTCTTAGTATCTTTTGTATAAAGCAGTGAGCATGCTGGCCATCATTTTATATGAATTCATTTCTTCTGCCATTCATATATACCTTTAAGAACTTGGTGTTTTATATTTGATGTTGCCTTTCTCTCTATCTCCAAATAATTATCAGATCTTGTCACTTTTATTTCTATAATCTCTCACATTCTCCCTCTAACCCAGCTCCCCATATTCTGTTACCACCTTAGTCTAGGCTCCTATTACCACAAATAACCATCTAACAGATCTTCCCCTCTCCATCCTTTCCTTCCTCCAAAGAAGTCAAAGTTCTTAATTAATGTTCTTTTTGCAACGTCTGAGTAAATTATTCTTCTAATCAAAGACTTTCATTGGTTCATTTTTATTCAAAATACAATTCAAGTTCCTTAACCCAGCATTTGAGACCCTCTCTACTCATGCATTACCTATACCTTTCAGCCTTATGTCCCATTAGTTGTCCTCCAGTGTATTATCCTTCAGTAAGGCTGTATTAGTAATCATCCTTCAAATTCTGTCCTGACCTGTCTGTCTTCCCTCCATACTTTTGCTTAGAATTTTTGTTGTGATTCTTGCCTTGAAATTCTATTCAGCTTTCAAGATTCATCTCAGACTTCACCTTCTCCTGTCCCTCACAGTAATAATCCTTTTCCCTGACAACTGTAGGCACTTATTTTGTGTGCTTGGTGTGCATTATCAATCAATTAATAAACTAGTACTTATTGGTGAACTTATATGTGTTATATACACTATCCAAATATAATGTGAAAGATTTCATGAAAGTCACTCCTGGACTGATCTTTGTAAGGTTCTCAGGATTCATGGAAGTAGAGATGAAGTGGGAATGAACTCTAGGCATGGGGACAAACTGTGGAAAGTACAGAAATAGCACATTGAGTTCAAGGAACACCTAATAGGTCTATTTATCTATATCTTAATATGTATAAATGTGAATAATATGAAATGTTAAGGAAAAGTAGATGGATGCACATAATATAGGGATTTTAATGTGAAGGTAAGGACATTGAATTTCATTTTAAAGGTAATAAAGGGCCACTAAATTACTAAGAAAGAGAGTGACATGGTAAAAATGGCATTTTAGAAATATTAACTGTTTTGAGGATAAATTAGAGACAGTGGAAGTAAGGAGATGAGATGGCTGGCTATTGTGAGTCTCAACTTGTTGTAATGAAGATCTGAAAAATGTTTGTGTTTATGTGAATAGAGAGAAAGGGCTGAATGGGAAAAATATTGCACAGGAAGAATGAACAAGATTTGGAAACAGGTTGCATATGGGATATGAAGAATGATTTCATAAACTTGAGTGCCTGGAAAGAAAGTTGTACCTTCAAAAGAAAGGTGGTAAATTTGTTATCCAGATGGAGAAATCTAATTTGCCATTGGGGTTGTGGGAGAGGAATTCAAAAAAGAAATTGTAATGGGCTGAACCTGAGCAAATGCACTGAGGTCTGAACACTTGAGGCTAATTAGCAATTGGACTATATTCTATTAATATATGCTTGGAGAAAGAATGACCCTGCCCACTATCTGTGCAAGTTTGATGTGTTGTGTAGGAGATTGCATAGATTTGGTGGGTGGAGTGTGTGAGCCAGAGGCACTGCTGTCTGGATTCCTGTTGGGATTGCTCTCACTTCATATTTCCATTCCCCTTCACCTCAGCAAAGAATAAAGATCAAGGATTTTCCCTTGATTTTAATATACTCTGGTCCCTAAATGTGGTAATCACAAAAGAGTAAGGCTGAATATATAGATTTTAGAATCATCTGCCTAGATATTATAATTGACATCATACAAAGAGATAAAACTGAGAAAAAATATAGGAGATACAAGAAGGGTTGAGAACAGAAATCTAAGGTATACTATGTAAAATGAGTGCAAGATTGATACAAAGAAGACTGAGAAGGGAGGATCAGAAGAGGGAGACTTAAAAAACATCAAAAAAAGAGATATTATATAGGATAAAAAAAGTGGTGTGTATATCAAAAGTTGTAGAGATGTCAAATAGAATGAAGACTAAGAAGAGGCCACTGGATTAATTGAGATAATTGATAACCTAGAAAAGAGAAGTTTTTTTTTTTTTTTTTTTGCCCTGTTAAGTAAGGGGAAAATCGGGTTAAAAGATGTTGAGAAATCAATGGGATGTGAGGAAAATAATGCATATGATTTTAGGAGCTTGGCTATGAAGAGAGAATACATATTATATAAAATAAACATAATTATTTGTGTATATAATAATATATAATACAATAATATATAATTATATATTTATAAAATATGATAAATTATATAAACATATACTTAAATAAATATAAGATAAAATAAACTTATATAAAATGATAAGGATGAGGGGCTGGTAGAGTCAAGTAAAGGTTTTTAAAATTATTTTTTTAAATTGTTGCTGTTAAAAAATAGGGAGAACTGGATATATATTATAGGCAACAAAAGACCTTAACCAAGGATAGTTCAAAGATATAAAGAAGGAAAAATTTAGGAGTGTTAAGTTCCTGACAGAGATAGGAGAAGTTGAGATAATAATATGGATGAGTCCGTGAAATATGGACACAATGATTCAATGTTTCTCATAATGCTTATAATTAAGAGAACCTCCTAATTATTATTATTATTATTATTATTTTTTTTTGGAGCCTACCAAATGGACACATCACTTGGTTCACCATTGTGAACTTTAATTGAGTAGGTAGTTTTGCAGTATGGCAGATAAAGGAAATACTACAAGATACTACTTATATTTTAGGACAAAACATATATTACAATAACTGGGTTGTGGACCAAGATGGCAGTGCCAAAGAGAGATGGGAAATGAACAGGTGGTGATGAAGATAGCAGAGAAAAAATCACACTGTCAAAAGAAATCAGAATTTTTTGATTGCCATGCTATCATGCCTAGTTGATTGTTATGCCAGGTTTGAAAGGAAGTGATTAGGCAATATAGTTTTAGATTTTATTTTTTAACACCAGTGTCAAGAACGATATGATTTTATTCTTATTCCACCATCTTGAACACACAGAGGAACAACTTGGAAATGACTATTACTCTCGTAAAGGTGGCCACTATTTGATTTGGGTGCCAAAAATGTTTGTTTCTCAATTGAACTCTTTGCTATTTGTTTACTATTCAATGTCACTGGAAACTTTTTGCTATGAATTCACATATTATTTCTTATGATCTAGTATGAACCTATATTGAAGAGGTTCAGATCTAGATGTTGACCAAAAACAGATTTTTGATCTTGGACATAAGTGGCATTTCTGTCACATTATTATAAGGTTGGAATGTGAATGATACAATAATGACAACAATAATAACCACTAGAAAGGTGGTGTGGTATGATGGACTGAAATCTGGTTTTAGAATCAGGAAAACCTAGATTCAAATTCTAAATCTGAAATATGCTGATTCTTTGATCTTTGGCAAAGTCATTAGCCTCTAAATGTTCCTGAGCAATTCTCTGTTAAAATACGAGTCCCAAAAGAACTTTAGTAATTTGAACTTTAGAAATTTAAAACTTCACCAATACATTTGGGACATACTACGTGTTTCAGAGATTAGTTTAATCTATATTAGCAGAAAAAAATTCCTGATCTGGATTTCCCTCTGCCACTGACCTCACTAGTCTTTTTCAAAACAAATAAGCAAGCAAACAAAAATAACCACAAGACTATCAATATTTATGAAATGCTTTATAAGGTTTGCAAAGTACTTTACAGATTTCTCATTTAAGCCTCCCCAAAACTTCATAAGGTAGGTACTATAGACATTATCTTTATCTTACTACTGATGAAACTGAGTCTCAGAGATGCTAATCAGAATTCTATATCATGAAAGTAAGACAATTATGAATGACAGTAAGATCTAACTATGAATATACCATAAGTAGCCAAGTAGAGTGAAAATGCATATGTTGAGAGTTAAAGAAATAGATAACATGAAGTATAAGATCTTTGAGGAGACAAGATGTATTTTGATGACTCTGAGAATAAATCTTAAGATTTAGAATCATAAAGAAGACTGTGAATCAGGGACTAAAGTCCCTAAGAAAGGAGAGGGAATGGCTCAGATACCAGTTAGTGATTATGACAAGGATCTGGACCTGTTGATGGAAAAGAATGGAGTAAACTTTTGGAGATATGATGGGTTCTAAGGTTTGGCCAGTGGAGGTGAGGAGATGGTCTTGTCATGGCAGTGAGGTACATGGGTTATATTCCTTTTCTTTCTCCTGGTCCAGTTTCTTGGGGAATATGTAAAAAATAATATTGAGTCTTGCAGTAACTGGGTTCCTTTTAATTTCTAGAAGATGGAATGAATTTAAAGCAAGAGGATCTTACATTTCAAGAATGGAAATTTTGTTTTAAATATAGTGTAGTGTGTAAAAATGTTTGTAGCCACTCTTTTTGTAGAAGTGAGGAACTAGAAACTGTATGGATGCCCATCATATGGGGAATGGTTGAGTAAGTTGTGCTATATGAATGTGAAGAAGTATTATTGTTCTATAAAAACCCATCAATATAGTGATTTCTGGAAATCTTGGAGTGACTTATATGAATTGATGCTAAGTAAAGTGAGTAGAACCAACAGAACATTGTACACAGAAACAATAAGATTATGTGATGATCAACTATGATGGTTGACTCTTTTCAACAGTGAAATTCAAGCCAATTCCAATAGACTTGTCATGGAGAGAGCCATCTGCATCCAAAAAGAGGACTGTGGAGACTGAATGTGGATCACAGTTTAGTATTTTAACATTTTTGTTATTTGTTTGCTTGCCTTTTTTCTTTCTCATTTTTTTCCTCTTTCGATCTCATTTTTCTTGTGCAATATGATAAATATGGAAACATATTCAGAAAAATTGGACATATTTAACTTATATTGGATTGTTTGCTGTCTAGGGAAAGGGGGAATGGGGAGGGAGGGAGAAAATTGAAACACAAGGTTTTGCAGGGATAAATGTTGACAACTATTTTTGCATATGTTTTGGAAAATAAAAAGCTATTTTAAAAAAATATAGTATATGTTTAAAGAGCATGATGAAACAGGAGGACAAAGGTAGATATGAAAAGATAAGGCCCGGGTAGCTGGGATGAGATTGTACAAGGGAATATTTTTTTCTTTAACAAATGTCAATTCTCAATAATTGGAAATGGAGATTTACTATCCATAGTATGAGAAAATAACAAGTAGATCAGAGCTCTATTATTTCTGTTGGTGACCACAGTGATGTGGTCTCCATCTACTTCCATGAATGTTTATTCCAAATATAGGGGAGCTGGAGAAGGGAGTGCCAACCATAAAGATTTCTATCTTACTCATCTAGATGGTGCAGTGGACAGAATGAAGGGTGTGAAATCAGGAAGATGTAACTTCTTCACATAAAATCAGACCTCAGATCCTTACTAGCTATGTGACTGGGGACAAATCACTTCACTTCTTTGCTTCAGTTTTTCATTCATAAAATGAGCTGGAGAAAGAAATAGCAAGCCAGTCCAGTATCTTTACCAAGAAAACCCCAAATGGGGTCGTGAGGATTTAGACCTGACTGAACAACAAAATCTTACTTTACAAAGAAGTGGTGCTCTATCTTTTTTTTTCCCTTTGACTGGACTACATTTATACACCATGCCTCTTCTGTAGTCCCATTTTATGGTGGAGGGAATTCCCAAACCATTTAACTGATAGCTATGAAGTCAATGAGTCAAGAAATATTTGTTAAACATTTACTCTATGCCAAGGACTATGTTATGCTCTGGGGATACAAAGGATTATAAAAACATGTTCTCTGCCCTCAAGAAACATACATTCTAATGAGGGAGACAAAATGCAAATGGGAGATAATATCAGAGGAATGATAGTTGGGAGTTGGGAGAAGAGGGAGGGAAAAGCCTCTTCCAGGATTTCAGCTGAATCTTGAAGGAAACCACTAGGTAAAAGTCAGGTGGCAGAGCATTCTAGGAATGGGGAATAACCTTTGTTTACACATTGTCTTCAGCATTATGATGGTAAGATGCTTAGTATTGAGTTTTAGAAAACATTTAGATGTCTAAGTAGAAGATTAGAGTAGGAAAAGAAGTGAAAGGGAGATAAATAAGAAAGCTATTTCAACGGTCTAGAAGTTGTGATAGGGTGATGAAGTGCTAAGCATCTGTCCCAGGGTAATGGAAGTATGAATGAAGAGAAAGGGGTATCTGGACATACAAAATCACATAATACATATATAATGTATGCATATATTTTTAAATACAAACACTTACAGATAAATACATATGTATATAAGATGTTAGGAGTAAAAATGACAAAAATGGACAATAAGCAATATTTTTTGACCCTAGCAACTCATGAAACTATCTGCTAATATATGGAGAGATTATGACCTGTTGTCAGCATTATTAGTTCTGAACTAGTTTTGAGAACTAGTTTATTTCAGAAAAAATAATGACTTGCCATCTACATTATTCCTGAAGACTTTCAGTATTTTAATCTAAATGAGAGCTTGGGGTCAATCATAGGAGAATGGATTTAGAGATAAAAGGAATCTTAGAAGTCACTAATTCCAACATCCTTATTTAATAGGTGAGACAATCAAAAAGCCCAGATCAGTGAAGTACATAATATTCCCAGGTAGGAAGGAGAAGGGATGGGATTTGATCACTTCAAATCCAGTGCTATTTCTATTGTATCATGCAGGAAGAAGATTGGAGTCACTTCTTTATATATCATTGTAGCCAGTGTAGAGTGGAACCAGAAAATGGTTTTTGAAAGAATGGTGATACTGACATTTATAAAAATGGATCTAAATTCCATTTATATGAGTTTTTAAAAGATGTAGTTTAATTTCCTCTCTTCCCCTAATAACATCTACATTTCCACTTCTGCATTGCAAAATAATAACTTTGGTGCTCAGTTTTCCCTTTTCCATCATGGGAGAAAGGCACTCAGCATTCCCCAAGCCTGAATATTCCCTGTAGCCATCAGAACCCCTGATTCTGGGCAGATAAAGCACTCTCTCTCCCCAGATCCCAAAGGTATTTTGGTCATTCCTAGATCTCTTCAGCCTGGGCCAAGTTACCTACAGTGCTTCCAGATCAATGCCAAGAAATTGTTTGCAGGAAAAAGGGGGAGATTGGAATTGAGTTAAGAATTAAAGGGTGGCAAGGGTTTAGACATGAACAGCCAATGTCTTTCTCTCTCTGGTGTCCAGAATGGTCTCAGACCTTCTTGGACTTCTTGCTAGCAGGAATCCTATGGGAAAGAGTGGCTTCATGGACTCCACTGGGCTGGTGCTGGGTCCAAACCCTTCAAAGGGGAAGAATTTTAGGAGACTCATATGGGTTCAAGGATTTCTGTTAAGGCATTAAGAAGAACTTGGTTTGGGTTGGAATGAGCATTTTGAAACTGTTATTCCACATTCGGTTCTTCATCTGGTCTCTTGCACTAACACATTTGAAACTGATAGACATTTAAAAGGGTCTCTCATGCCTTTCCTTTCTAGTTTCCTCAGGGTCTGAATCATGAAATATGTATTCATGAACAATTTATTGTAACTAAACTTAACTAAAGCATTTACTTCAATATTTCTAAAAGTCTGTAATTTCATTAGTGTAGACATTTCCTTCAGTTAAGCACATTGGAACTCTTAGTCTTTAGTAGTTGGTTTCTTAATTCACTGTGGTAAAAATACACAAATAGTTTTAAAAAGACATCATGTACTGTACATGCCTCAGGTTACTGGTTTCTTTGATCTTATCTCTGGACCTTATTTTCTTGTCTGTAAAGTAAGGGATAGGGTAGACTCATTAATCAAAATCTAAAGTACCTCTCTATGATTCTATGATTTTCTTCTAGGCTGGACATGTAGTTCATTTTCAATCTTATGTTCAGTCTTTCTAGCTTTAGTTGGTCCTTATCTCACCAGTGCATAGTCTTTAAGAATCTAGGGTCAACCAAATGCCATTAGGAAGCATTTGACTAGGCTTTTTGCAAGGAAAGGGGAAATTTGTGATGCTAAGTGTCTTAGGTTTAGACTCAGAAGTTTAAGTTCCAATCCAGCGCTATCACTTGTGAACTATGTGATCTCAACAAGTCAATTAATCTTTCTAAGGCTTTGACCTCATTTATAGAATGAAGGAGTTTAATTAGATGACCTCTTCAGTCCCTTTTAGTTCTAAATCTATGATCTTATGAAATTACATAATATTCTTTAAAAACATTAAAAATAAGTTTAATATATCCAGACTTCTAAAAGCAAACAACAATAATGAAATATGACTCTGGGTTAGGTTTTGAATAAGCCATTAGCTTAACTTTTTGGGAACCATCATGATAAATGATGAAGATCCTAAATCAATTCTACTTGCATTGATAAATCAGATTTCTGGGAAGGCTCATTATTGTCATGATTCTAGGGGGAACCTTTGTGAGATTAGAGCATGCTTCTTTTTTTTTTCCCCCACAATCCAATAATCTTTTATTTTATTATTTTTTTAAAATAGTCTTTTATGCCATGAATTTATAGGGGATTGGTTCCAACAGCTCGGGCTGCTTGCCATTGGTTCTCACAAAGTGTGCTTCTCTGGGTGGAGCAGGCTGATGTTTCAGTTGAACCCAAGTGCCTTTTTCTTGGGCTTCCTTCTTCTGATCATTTTCCTTCATCCACTTCAGGAAGCTATCTCTGATCTTAGAGTGCTTAATATGCTCAATATGCACATTAATTCTCTTGGATAGAATCTTGCTCTAAACTTGTTTGTTTATTTACAGCATGTTGAGTAACATTATAGACCCATCCAATCTTGCCATGGTAACATTTGTGGAGCATTCCTTGCTGAACTGTGCCCATACCCTTGATATCTACAATATTACCTTTCTCGTATATTCACATATATGTAGCCAAAGGGACAACACTATGTTTTCGAAAGGGTCGTGTAAACATGTATTGTATCCTTTCCCTTTTTCCTTTTGTGTTCGTCATTTTGGCAACTCACTGGAATATGGCAGAGCCAGCAGAAAGCGCATGTTTCTAAAGCAATAAACTCTAGATCCCATCCTGATATGTTCCACCCAATATTAATCACAAATTATCATTACTTCAGTATGATTTATCCCATTAATATCAATTCATTTTGACAAAGGTATACCTACCAACGATATATAGAAAAGACTAAAGTTCAAAAACAAACCTGTGACCAGGGAGCATAATCTCCCTTGTATCATCTCAGTCCCTAAGAAAAATAGGCTTAAATGCAAAGCAGTTGCTAAAATAATTTGACTCATTAAGTTCACTTTGAAATATAGCCCAGCCAATTGGTGAGAGCTGATCCCTTATAATAAGCAACATCTTGATATTGGTTGTAGGTTGCTCTATATCACACAAGTTGTTTGGTGCTTCACTTTTCCTGTGGCTTGGCTATTGTTTCTCTGGATGGCTTCCAATTTCTGGATGGGAATCTTTTGAACTTCTGAAGTTCACAAGGTCTAGACTAGTCCATTTCATCTCTAATTCTCCACCTAAGGCAGGAAAGAACAGATTAACTCATTTGAATCCTACAATAATTCTGTGAAGGTAGAGGCTCTTATAATATCAGTTTTACAGATGAGGAAAAGAGATTTTTGCCCAGGATTACCAAACTAATAAGTATTAGAGGATTTGAATCAATTTGACTGACAAAGTGACTTGCTTGTGGTCACATATGTAAACAAGTAATCCTGTTGAGAGTGAAACTCAAATTTTCTGACTCCCAATTCAGTACTTTTCAAACTATCAATCTCTGGTCATACACTTGGGGAAATAAGTAGAAAAGGTGCTGAATTGGTAGGCATTTAGATTTAGTATGTTTCCTACTTTGTAAAACATAGAGTGTAGCTGAAAAGATACTTAAGCTCACATTCAATTCTAAATTCTACCATTCTTCTTTCCTCCCTCCTCCCCTTCCTCCTTCCCTTCCTTCTTCTCTTCCTCTTCCTTCCTCCTTCCTTCCTTCCTTCCTTCCTTCCTTCCTTCTTCTTTCCTTCCTTCCTTCCTTCCTTCCTTCCTTCCTTCCTTCCTTCCTTCCTTCCTTCCTTCCTTCCTTCCTTCCTTCCTTCCTTTTTCTTTTCTTTCTTTCTTTCTTTCTTTCCTTTCTTCCTTCCTTCTTCCTTCCTTCCTTCCTTTCTTCCTTTTTCTTTCCTTCTTCTCTTTCTCTCTCTCTCTCTCTCTCTCTCTCTCTCTTTCTCTCTCTTTCAACAGTTTCTGATTATTACAATGAAAAGATTCCTGAGAAATCTGAGTTTTTCTTTACTGGCTTCTCTGAAACTTGCTTTCTAAGATTCCCAGAAATGGCAAGACTCTAGTTGGACAAAAAAACCGTTGGATTTGGTATTGCCTGCAAAGATGTAGTGGCCAAAGCTATCATGTAAGTAAAAGATGGCACATTTCAGGCCCAATTCTTTAATCAACCAGTACTTGACCCTCAGAAGTGAGAGAAGACAAGATTCTTTGATTCTAGCAGACACAAGTACTCCAACTTTATATGAGAGATCAAATTAACTGGAAATTAGCTCTGGAAGGCTGACAACTTTAATTGCCATTTAATAGACCTATTTCCTAAACTACCTAAAATCTTGTGTTTGTTGTGATTGTCAAGGACCCCAGAGTAAATCTAATTAAAATTGATGTTCAATTTGGCCAGGCCTGAAATACTATTGCAAAACAATTGTAAAGCACAACTAGATGAAAAACCCTTCAACATTTTGTGGTTAAAGTCACACAGACAGTAATACTTATATGAGTCCATTTTGTCAAAAAACCTTAAGTGAAAGCATTAATTCTCTAGAAAAAGGAAAGATTTCTCTGTCCTCTGCAGTAGGATTTAAAAGGCATTTAGCAATTAAGGAGATGAGATCATAGACAAAGTAAAATCCTTTCTAAATCTAATATTAATAGGATGGTTCACCAGTCTCTTCATGGTCAGTAGCATTTAGTGTGAAAGGAAGTTTGCTCTTTGTATATGACCTCTGTGAGACCAAAAAAAGGGAAACGATAATTTTGTGACCATTCATATCTGGAAGATTACTGGCAATAGATCCATATATCATCCAAGTCTTGATTTCCTTTAGGGAACTATTGAGGGACTCACTACAATCATAATTGGTATGATTGGCAAAAGTGTTCTTCCCTCCTTTCTTTCTTTCTTTCTTTCCTTTCTTCCTTCCTTCCCTCTTTTGATATAGTTTTCCATTAGAGGTCATTCATGTCACTTAGAGGACTCTGGACCCATTTTCCCATGAGGTATTCATTTCTGCTTTATCTACTCTATTTTTGGTAACAGAGGCAATGTTCTAAATTGTACTTCATGTACTCTTATTAAATCTCCACATGAGATTCAATTCTTCCACATAAATGAAGGAAGTTCTCTAAGATGAAGTTAAGGATTATGTCCTTTTTACTGTTTGCACTCCAAGGGAAAGGGATATTACCAATGTAATCCCTTCTCCTCAGGTTGAATCAGGTTATTTCCAATTTGGAAATATATGGGACAAGAGGGACAGGAGACATTGTTTGAAGGCTCTGATATCTTAGTCTCTCATTCAGAAATTTTGGGCTTCTGAACCTTTCAGTTTTCTTGAACTTGAGTAGTAAAATGAAAGACCAACAACAGAATCATAAATAGCATAGGAAGATAGGTATCCCCACATCAAATGTCTCCTTTCACTGCTCTAGGAACCTATTGACACAATAACATTTTCTCAGGATACTTTTTCCTCAATACCTGGGGAATGAGGACCACAGCTCTCTGGGGAAATAAACCAACATTGTCCAGAACTGTTTTCTGAATACTCAATTCTTTTACCTCTATAGACCTTCAGACTTTATCCTGACTTCTCATCCCCATTCACATAAACATGTACAACCACACAGAATAAGTTGGTTCTTGGCATGCAGTTTTGGCCTAATCATTACTCATCAGTAGAGGAGTTTTGATCTTCTTGTTTCTGACCTGGCCTATTTCTCACTTTCTTATATGAGCTTATATATTCTTATATATTGGTCTCTGCTCATGGTGACTCAGCTTCACCAACTATAGCTCAGAACCTTGGAGCTCAATAAGTCTACCATCCTTAGTCTCTCCCTATTGCAGAGACATGTACTACCACACATGGTTGTGGTATTTCAGACTATCACTGTTTGAGTGTTATCATACTTCTTTCTTAGGCAGTAAGCTTAATGAGGGGAGAGACCTTATTTTATCTAAAATTTTCATTTCATCTACCTCTCCCCACAAATGTTTATTGCATTGAATTGCATTGTAATATTCTACAAGGAAAGTTGGACAAAATAAATGTGAATAGTAACTCAGAGACACAGAAATATGATTCAATTGGAGGCATATATTATATTTACACCAAAGAACAATTCTTACATCAAGACTGCTTCTCCAATGTCAATAGCCTTTTTCTTTGACTTATCTAAGAAGTGGGATATGGATTTCATAAATCCCTAAAATAGTGATTCATATTATCAGTAGCCTCAACTGTCTTGAAAAAGTACTTTTCTTGTTTTCTTGTTTTAGTGCTTGGGCAAACTACTAGAGAGGACAGGCTCCAGATGTTAGATTAGTTGTTAAACTACTTTTGGTTGAGGAGAAAGTTGTGAAAGAAAAATAGAAAATCCTATAAAAAAATATTAGATAGGGAAACTGAAATGAGCTTCTGGAATGAAGCCTACAATTAATATTGGACATGGTAGAAATGTCTCATGTTATATCCATATTATTATCTGTATACCTGCATAATATAGCAAACATATTCACTTATATACACTCACACAGAGCAACAATCCTTACTTTGATTAAAAAAACCTCTCAGTATGTTTTTTTTTTCCTTAAAAAGGAGAAGTCAAAGGAGAAAAACTAGTATTATTGTTATTGCAATAAAATTTGAGAGGTTATAGGAAAAGAAATACAAGTCCAAAATGAATAAAAAAAAGAATAAATTTGTTTCTTTTTAGGCTTCTGTCAAACCCCATTTATATGTTCGTGTTAGTTGAAACAAATCTCCTGCATCCCATTCCCTGTGCTTCAGGACTGAGAGCTGTTGGGATGATGTGCTCATGTAATGTAAAATTACTTTTAGAGAGCTTTAAAACAATGAACTCTAAGCCTGTTTTTGCAGAATGGAGAATGACATTCTTGTCTAGGGAGTTGGGATTATGGAATGAGCAAAGAACTGGGTTTAAGGGAAAATTCAATGAATGATGGATTTGGAATCAGATGACTTGAATTTGAATCCTATTTTTGTAGCCTTGGGTTAAGTAATTTAACTTCTATGAACCTCAGTCTCCTCATCTGCAAAATGAACAAGTAGACTAGATGACCTCTAATGTTTCTTCTAGTTTAATTTATTTCTGCATGATCCCACAATGCAATTTGTGAGATGATTGGGGCACTGTTGAAATTAGGGAAATAAATACCAGTTTTGGAATGGCTAAAGAGAGAATGTTTGCCTGCACATGCATATATACACACACACACAATTTATTTAGATGTCAAATTTTTGTTAGAAAGAAAGATTGGAAGAGATTATTATTTTTAAAAATGATTTTTATTGTATCTTTTGTTATTTTTTTATCACTCCATTTCCCAAATGTATTCTTCCTTCCTTCCTTCATTTATAACAAAGAATTTAAAAGTAGTGAAAAAACTAAACTACATATTTAAAGCTTCTGAGACTATGTACAATGCCTTTCCTCTTTATTGTTCTATGTCCTCTAGGAAGAAGAGATGGGTAACTTTTCATATCTTTCTTTTGGGGTCAAGCTTGGTCAGTATTATTTTGCACCATTTTATTTTAATTTTTTTCATTTATATCATTATAATCTTTTTGGATGTTGTCTTCCTAGTTCTACTTATTTTATTTTATATCAGTTTATAAATCTTTTCATACTTCTCTGAGTTTCTTATGTTGATTTTTTTATAGCATAGTACTATTCCATTGTATTCAAAAACTTCTTTTGCCATTCCTCAAATAATGGACATCTATAATTTCCCCTATTTCTTTGGTGGGAGTACTGGATTTTTTTTTAAATAACATTGATTTTCTTTGAATTGCACAGAGAAGACAGAATCTCAATTAGGTAGATGAATGCAATGACTAGAAGGAATGCACAAGTAGGACAAATTCTGTGAGGTAAATAGCACTTAGCATTAAATATGACATAAAAATGAAAAGATTGTAAAATGAATGGGGATCTTGCAATACTGGTATTATTAGGGGTGCTGATTTTGAATACTGCTTCTGCCAAATAAGTTGTGAGACCATAAGCATTCATGAACCTCATTTTCCTCATTTGTAAATTGGTAATATCCTGGTAATATCTGTCTCAGGTGATGATTGTGAGACCCAAGTTAGACAACATGTATAAATGTCTATTATAACTGATAATTGAAAAGCTATTTTTCAATTGTCAATTATAATAGATATCTACATGGCATTTGTAATGCCACGTACAGAGGCTTTTGGAGGGGGGAAGGCCAAATACTTTGTATGAAAGACAAATGACTGTATTCATTTTTCACAATTTCAACATTACAAAAATCTTCCAATATTATTTACTGGAACCATTTGTAGCTATACCTATGAATGATCAGTTGAGCTCCCTTTCAGTCAAACAACAGTTAGAGCCAGACCTATAACTAGGTTACAATTGTAACTAGTACTGTGCATTGGACAAGTACCATAAACCATTCCGATGTCAAGAAGTACACCTTTATTTAAGAGTGGGGGAAGGGAAATAGTTACTGTAGGAATCCAGCATGGTGGGAAGGGAGGCAGAAACACGAGGACTTTGATTTTCTTTGCCATAGCAAAGACATTTGTGTTGTTCAAAATTGGTGAGATACTAACTCTAGGTATTTACTTTTTTTTTTGGAGGATGCTAAATGTGTATAATAATAACTAATTATTCTTGCTGCTAAGGGACTATAACTGTCATCAGTAATCTCTAACTCTGCCATCTTAGAACAAAGTTTTAATCATCCTAGTTATTGCTCTGACTAGAGCCTAGGTCTCACAACTCTAATAGTTTTTCATAACACCAGAAATAAGAACAAATCACCAGGATTTTAAGATCAAGGCAAAGAGAAAGGTAATGCATTTAAGTGGCAAAGGGTATGCTGAACCTTTTTCAGAGCTTCTCATTAACATTTGATGTCCACCTTACACCCAACTCTCACCTGTGGCTTTAAGAAGTTGGAGCATGAACATATCCAACATATAAAGGACTGCTTGCCATCTAGGGGAGGGGATGGAGGGAGGGAGGGAAAAAAAAATCGGAACAGAAACGAGTGTCAATATAAAGTAATTATTAAATAAAAATTAAAAAAAAAAAAAAGAAGTTGGAGCATGCACAGTGGCCATACCTCAGTAAACTGTCTAGGTAGATCTAAACTAGGTTGACGATAACTGACAGGCTTCAAACCCATAGATGAGTTGGGGGGGTGTCTACTCAAGTATGTGAAGATCCCTACAGTGGAATGGGCAAATGAGAGCAATTTGTTCCATTGGCCATAAGGGGAATGAAGCATATGCTGTGAAGTGCTTAAAGCTTGGACATATACCATAGACACCAAGGTCATCCACTTCATCTTGGGTCATTACAAGTCATTCTGCATTTTGTCTTGCTACTGGACTTTGATGACTCTAGAAGAGAGAATGAGGCTGACAACTTTCTGCAACTTTGTCTCATTTAAATCCAATTCACATGCAAATCAAGACATAAGTCCATGATGTCATTGGTCCTCTTTGAATAAAGGATAAACAATAGCAATAGGATATAAACAAAGAAATAAACATCTCTGTACATAAAGAAACAAATATGTCTCAAACACAAAGTAACACCTTTTTTTTTTTTTTTAATCTCAAAACCACTTGAGTACTCAAGTGATTTATTCTTTGTGTTTCCTTCAATTGAAATGATTCTGCTAGCGATTTCACGAAGCATATTAAGATAGGCTACCTTGAGGCTGATACTTCAATCTGTTGCTCATTTCCCATATTAAGATTATCATTGTTTCTTCCTTTCCTTCTTCCTTTCATGCAACATTGTACTTCAATTTTGATCAAGAGGGTGTTTGCATTTATTAAGATCAACAATGTGAATTTTCCTGTGCCTCTCAGTGGGAATAGGCCAGTGACAAATAAACACAGGTAAATTATGCACTGTGTTAGGAAACGAAAGAATAACACTAGTGAATGGAAATTATTTTGCAAATGAGTCCTTTTCCTCATCTAATATATGGAACTTCTTTTAGTGCTCACAGATGTGGCAGAGCAAATTGTTGAGTTTACATTAAGATTGGAAGCTCTGGGAAGCATGAAATTAATTTTGGCTCATTTCCTCAGCCTCATTCCCTAGTAACCCATCCATTAGCAAATCCTTAGGCAAAAGGAGAAAAAATTCTGAAAGAAATAATGTACAACTTTGACCTTTCCCCCCCTTACCCTGGGAAGATACTTTAAATAGAAGGAAAAAGTAGTAGCAAAAATTATAAAACTTTGAAAGATTGAGAAATAGCCCATCTTATTCTTGGAAATAATAATGCAGCAGAAAGCAACACAGAGGGGTTCTAGTTTAGATTCTTCCTATTCTTATTGGCTTGGGAAATTCACTTGACCTAAGTGAGCCTTAATTTCTTTTTTTTATCTTTTTTTTTCTTTTTCAGCTTTTTATTTTTATTTATTTATTTTTTTTAAAATTTTTATTTAATAATTACTTTATATTGATAGAATCCATGCCAGGGTAATTTTTAGAGCGTTAATTTCTTTATCTGTATACACGATACAGAATAGTCTCCCTGTTTGTCTAAAAAAAAATTATTGAGGCTCAAGTGAGATAATAATTATGTCATTGTTTTCTAAACCACAAAACACTATACTAATAGCTGGTATTCATTTCATGTGCATTTCATTTCCAAGTGTTAACTAATCAGTCAACAAACAATTGCCAAATGCCTACCATGTGCCAGGCTCTTGCTAGACATCTGAAGAGCAGTGCTAAGAGATGTTAAATTATTCATACTGGTTCAAAGTTGGGCAGAGAGACAATTAAATCTCATTTGTGGATTTTGAAAATTCTTCAAATGCTGATTTAATGAATGGTAGAGATAAGTTATAGAAGCAGCAAATAGAAGGGTATTTCAAGCCTATAGGGATAAGAGTTCTAATGGGTGATTTCAGTGCTGTCATTAAGCACATTTCTTTTCTTTTTTCTTCTTTTTAATTTATGGAATAAAGCAGGCATTTCCATAAGATAGTACAATAAAAAAAGATAATTGCATATGAAACTACAAATCTACTATATATAACTTGATATTCCTTTCAAATATACAATTAAATTATCATGTAAATTTATTTCTTTTCCTTCCTCCTCAGACTTCTCAACCTAAAGATGGCTACCATTAAACATAAATAAGCATATATGTATAAGTTATTCTATATGTACTTCTATTTAGCATTTTTTTCTGATATGTAGTGTCTTTTTTCATATGTCATTTAAAGTTAATTTGGATTTTTAAAATAGAAATAACTTTGGATTGTTAAATTAACAAAATGATTTATTTATTTCAAGTCATTCTTTAAAAAATATTGCTATTTCTATATACAATGTTCTATTAGTTCTGCTCATTTTACTCTTCACTATTTTGTGCAAGTCTTTCAATGTTTTTCTAAAGCCACTGAACTCATCTTTTCTTATAGCACAGTAGTTTTCCATGATTACCATATACCACAATTTGTCCAGTCATTCCCTGCTTTGATGGACATTCCTGCAATTCATTTCCTTTGCCTCCATAAAGAGAGCTGCTACAAACATTTTAGAACATATAAGTTTTTTTCCTTTTCCTCTAATTATCTTTGGAAATATACCAAGTAATGGTATTGTTGGGTTAAAAGGTATAGGTAGTATAATAATTCTTTGGGTATAATTTCAGATTGCTTTCCAAAATGGTTGAATCGGTTCATAATTCCTCTAACAATGTATTAATGTCTCAAGTTTTCCACATCCTCTCCAACATTTTGTCACATTCCCTTTCTATAATATTACTCAATCTAGTATGTATAAAATGATACCTCAAGGTTATTTTAAATTGAAGTCCTCTACTCCATAATGATTTGGAATATTTTTTTCATATATGACTATAATTAAAATTTCTTCGTTGGGAATTTGTGGCCTAGTTGTACCAGATCTAAAACTATATTATAAAGCAATGGTCATCAAAATCATTTGGTGCTGACTAAGAAATAGAGTAGTTGATCAATGGAATAGGTTAGATTCACAGGACAAAATAGTCAATGACTATAGTAATTTAGTGTTTGACAAACCCAGAGATCCCAACTTTTGGGATAAGAATTCCTAACTGACAAAAAATGCTGGGAAAATTAGAAACAAGTATGGTAGAAACTAGACATTGACTCACACCTAATACTTTATACCAAAAAAGTCAAAATGGGTTCATCATCTAGACATAAAGAATGATATTATATAGGGGCAGAGCAAGATGGTGGAAAAGGCACATGTGACTTTATGAGCTTCTCTCACACCCTCACTACCAATTATTAAATTCAGCCTCAAAAATAGTGCTTGACTGGTAAAATTAATGAAGACTGGAAGTGTAACAATTTATCAGCTGAAGATAATCTGGAAGATCACCAGAAAAGGTTTGTCCTGAGTGATGGGAGCAGACCAACACAAGCAGGGATAGAACCAGAAGCTAGCATTCAGAGCGGACCGGGGCAGGGATAGTCTCTGTGGTTGGAAAATTTACAGAGAGGATTCTACCATATGTTGACTGCTCTGCTTTGGTTGCAAAGTAGTAGACCAGCAGAGAAATTAAAGCCAAAGGTAGCGAGTACTCTAAAAAATGCCAGAACCTAACAGGATCTGGCCATACCCAACCAAAACTGGAAGTAAGTGACTCAGCACAGAGACCACACAACAACTGAGCAGCTGCATTCTGCAGCACGGGGTTATTCCTGGGGCAGTGACAAATCTGCACAGCAGGGGGGCGCAGCCCAGGGCAGCCTCTAATTGAACAGTGTGGGGTTTGGCCTGGGACAATAGAACTTCCTCAGCGCTACTGTGCTCCCCTGGGCAGAGACATTTCTGGTGCTGTGCAGGGTAGGGCAACTGCTAATACCTACAGCAGGCTTTTGGTTGGAGTAGTGACACTTTTGTTGCTCAGCCTCTAGCCCCAGGGCAGTCACTAATCCACACAGTGGGGCTCTTAGCAGGGCACTTCCACAGCTCACTAGTGCTACTCTGTCCTGAGTCACTTCTGGTGTGGAGCTTTTCCCAGAGCATTCCTGCAGCCCAGCAGCTCTTTGTAGCACATTGGCAGGATAGCTACTGTCCATATACCTGTCCCTGCTCTACAAAGGAAGCTGGCAACCTACTTGCCCTAAAGGCAGACCCTAAAGGCTTTAAAAAAAATGAGTAAAAAAATCAAAAGGACAATCAATAGCTTCTATACAGAAAGAGAGCAGGTTTTCAACCCTGAGACTAATAGCAGACAGTCTTCAGACAAAACCGCAAAGGGGGATGTAAACTGATCTTCATTACACAAGGTTCTTCTAGAAGAAACTATAAAAAATCTTAAAAGAGAGCTAGAAGGAAAATGGAGAAAGGAAAGAGAAGCTATACAAGAAAGTAATAACTTCCTGAAATGTGAATAGGAAAAGGTAAAGAACTCTCAGGAAAGTAGGATTTGCGAATTAGAAAAGATAAAGAACTCCCAAGAAAGTAGGATTTGTGAACTGGAAAAAGAAAATAACTCATTAAAAAAAATTAATGAAATGTAAAAAAAAAATTCAATAGAGCAAAACAACTCATTTAAAAACTCAGTTGGACATATACAAAAAGAAATTTAAAAAGCTAATGAAGAAAATAACACATTAAAAATCATAACTGAACAAATAGAAATGAATGATTCATTGAGACATCAAGAATCAGTCAAGCAAAACCAGAAAAATGAAAAACTAGAAAAAATGTTAAATATCTACTTGGAAAAACAACAGATCTGGAAAATAGATCTAGGAGAGATAATCTGAGGATTATTGGACTTCCCGAAAATTATGATGAAAAAAAAAAGCTTAGATACTATTTTACAGGAAATTATCAAAGAGAACTCCCCAGATGTAATAGAATCAGAAGGTAAAACTGGCATTGAAAGAATTCATCAAACACCTTCTAAAAAAGACCCTTAAATAAAAACTCCAAGGAATATTGTGGCTAAATTTCAGAATTATAAGACTAAGGAAAAAATGTTACAAGCAGCCAGGAAAAAAAAAAAAAAAAACAATTCAAATACCAAGGTGCCACAATAAGGATCACTCAAGATCTAGCTGCTTCCACATTAAAAGATCAAAGGACCTGGAATCTGATATTCCAAAAGGCAAAGGAACTTGGAATGCAGCCAAGAATAAACTAGCTAGCTAAGCTGAGCATTTTCTTCCATGGAAGAAAATGAACATTTAATGAAACAGATGAATTCCATTTGTTTCTAAGGAAAAAACCAGAACTAAACAAAAAATTTGATCTCCAACCATAGGACTCAAGAGAAGCAGAAAAAGGTAAAAGGAATTCTTGAGAACTGTATTTCTGTTGTGGATATACATAAAGAGTAAATGTATAATTTTATTTTATTGATATAACATAAAAAAGGGAAGTAGAAATGGAAAGGGGATAGTGTCAGAACAAGGGAAAAGGGGAGATAAAAAGAGGGAAACTACATTCCACAAAGAGGCAAAGGAAACCTATCATATCTGAGGGAATTTAGAGAGAAGGATGATCATTGTGTGAATCTTACTGTCATCTGAGTTAGCTCAAAGAGAAAATAACTGATATATTTGGTTTACAGAGAAACTTCTCTCATCTCATTTAAAAGTGGGAGAGGAAAAGGAAAAAAGAAAAAATAAGGGAAGGGTACAACAAAGGGGAAGGGATTCAAAGGGAGGAGGGAGGGATACTAAAGAGGGAGAGCTGGATGATGTAAATGGGGCTCATAAGTTTAATACTGGGAAAGGAGGTAAAGGGAGTTAAGAAAGTGGAGGCAGATAGCAGACTGGATCAAAAGTCAGAACCTTACAATATGTTGTTTACAGGAAACACATTTAAAGTAGGGAGATACATACAGAGTAAGGGTCAAAGGCTGGAGCAGAATCTATAATGCTTCAGGTGAAGTCAAAAGCAGGGTTAGCCATCCTTATCTCAGATCAAGAAAAAGCAAAAATTGATCTAATAAAAGAGATAAGAAAGGAAATTATATCTTGCTAAAGGGTAGCATACACAATGATGCAATATCAATACTAAACATATATGCACCAATGGTATAGCATCTAACTTCCTAAAGGAGAAGATAAGAGAGTTGCAAGAAGAAATAGAAAGCAAAACTATAATAGAGGGAGATCTCAACCTTGCACTCTCAGAATTAGATAAATCAAACCACAAAACAAATAAGAAAGAAATTAAAGAGGTAAATAGAATATTAGAAAAAAATAGGTATGATAGATCTTTGGAGAAAACTGAATGGTGACAGAAAGGAGTATACTTTCTTCTTAGCAGTTTATGGAACCTACACAAAAATTGACCATATATTAGGACATAAAGATCTCAAAATTAAATTCAGGAAGGCAGAAATAATAAATGCTTTCTTTTCAGATCATGACACAATAAAAACTACATTCAACAAAAAGTTAGGGGTATATAGACCAAAAGGTAATTGGAAACTAAATAATCTTATCTTAAAGAATGATTGGGTGAAACAGCAAATTATAGACACAATTAATAATTTCACTCAAGATAATGACAACAATGAGACATCATACCAAAATTTGTGGGATGCAGTCAAAGTGGTAATATGGGGAAATTTTTTATCTTTAGAGGCTTACTAGAATACAAAAGAGAAAGAGAAGATCAATGAATTGGGCTTGCAACTTAAAAAGCTAGAAAAAGACCAAATTAACACCCCCAATTAAATACTAAACTTGAAATTCTAAAATTAAAAGGAGAAATTAGTAATATTGAAAGTAAAAAAAAATTGAAATAATAAATAAAACTAAGAGTTGGTTTTATGAAAAAAACCAAAATAGATGAATCTTTAGTTAATTTGATTAGAAAAAGGAAAGAGGAAAGTCAAATTGTTAGTCTTAAAAATGAAAAGGGAGAACTTGACCAATGAAGAGGAAACTAGAGCAATTATCAGGAGTTACTTTGCCCAATTTTATGCTGATAAATTTGACCACCTAAGTGGAATGGAGAAATACCTACAAAAATATAGATTACCCAGATTAACAGAAGAGGAAATAAATTACTTAGTAGTCCCATTTTAAAAAAAGAAATAGAACAAACTATTAACTCCCTAAGAAAAAATCCCCAGGACCAGATGGAGTTACATGTGAATTTTACCAAATATTTAAAGAATAATTAACTCCAATACTATATAAACTATTTGAAAAATAGTGAATGAAGGACTCCTACTGAATTCCTTTTATGATACAGACATGGTACTGATAACTAAGTCAGGTAGGATGAAAACAAAGGGAAAAAAAAAGAACTATAGACCAATCTCCCTAATGAATATTGATGCGAAAATCTTAAACAAAATATTAACAAAGAGATTACAAATAATCATCCCCAGGATAATACACCATGACCAAGTAGGATTTATCCCAGGAATGCAGGGCTAGTTCAATATTAGGAAAACTATTAGCATAACTGATTATATCAATAACCAAATTAATAAAAAACAATGTCTTAATAGATGCAGAAAATCCAACACTCATTCCTATTAAAAACACTAAAGGGTATAGGAATAAATTGACTTTTCCTTAAAATAGTCAGTAGCATCTATTTAAAACCATCAGTAAGCATCATATGTAATAGGGATAAACTAGATCCATTCCCAGTAAGATCAGAGGTGAAACACCATTGCTATTCAATATTGTATTAGAAATGCTAGCCTTGGGAATAAAAGAAGAAAAAGAGATTAAAGAAATTAGAGTAGGTAATGAGGAAACAAAATTACCACTCTTTGCAGATGATATGATGGTATTTTTAGAGAACCCCAGAGATTCTACTAAAAAGCTATTAGAAATAATCCATGACTTTCACAAAGTTACAGAATTCAAAATAAATCCACATAAATCCTCAGCATTTTTATAGATCATTAACAAAATCCAACAGCAAGAGATACAAAGAGAAATTCCATTTAAAATAACTGTTAATAATATAAAATATTGGAGAATTTATCTTCCAAGGGAAAGTCAGGGACTATATAAGCAAAACTATGAAATCCTTTTATTTAAAAAATAAAGTCAGATCTAAGCAATTGAGAAAATATCAAGTGCTAGTGAATAGGTCAAGCAAATATAATAAAAATGACAATACTCCCTAAATTAATCTATTTATTTAGTGCTATACCAATCAAACTCCCAAGACACTATTTTACTGAATTTTACAGAATCAATGATGAGAAAAGCAAATGAAGGTGGCCTAGCTCTACCAGATCTAAAACTATATTATAAAGCAGTGGTCATCAAACCTATTTGATACTGGCTAAGAAATAGACTAGTTGATCCGTGGAATAAATTAGGCTCACAGGACAAAATGGCTAATGACTATAACAATCTAGTGTTTGACAAAGCAAAAAATCCCACCTTTTGGGATAAGAATTCACTATTTGACAAAAACTTCTGGGAAAATTGGAAACAAGTATGACAGAAAGTAGGCATAGACCCACACCTAATACTGTATACCAAGATAAGGTCAAAATGGGTTCATGATCTAGACATAAAGAATGATACTATAAACAAATTAGAAGAACATAGGATAGTTTACCTCTCAGATTTGTGGAGGAGGGAGGAATTTGTGATCAAAGAAGAACTAGAGATCATTGTGGATTATAAAATAGATAATTTTGATTATATTAAGTTAAAAAATTTTTGTACAAACAGAACTAATGCAGACAAGATTAGAAGGGAAGCAATAAATTGGGAAAACATTTTCTAGTTAAAGGTTCTGATAAAGGCCTAATTTTCCAAAATACTGACTCTAATTTACAAGAAATCAAGCCATCCATCAAAGGACATGAACAGACAATTCTCAGATGAAGAAATTGAAACTATTACTAGCCATATGAAAGATGCTCCAAGTCATTATTAATCAAAGAAATGCAAATTAAGACAACTCTGAGATGCCACTACACACCTGTCAGATTGGCCAGAATGACAGGAAAAGATAATGATGAATGTTGGAGGGGATGTGGGAAAATTGGACACTGATACATTATTAGTGAAATTGTAAATGGATCTAACCATTCTGGAGAACATTTTGGAACTATGCTCAGAAAGTTATCAAACTGTGTATACCCTTTGATCCAGCAGTGTTTTTACTGAGATTATACCCCAAAGTGATCTTAAAAGAGGGAAAGGGACCCAAATGTGCAAAAATATTTGTGGAAGTCCTCTTTGTAGTGGCAAGAAACTGGAAACTGAGTAGATGCCCATCAATTGGAGAATGGCTGAAAAAGTTGTGGTATATGAATGCTATGGGATATTATTGTTCTTTAAGAAACAAACAGCAGGATCATTTCAGAAAGGCTTAGGGAGACCTATATGAACTGATTCAAAGTGAAATGAGTAGAACCAGGAGATTATTACATGGCAACAACAAGGCTATATGATGATCAATTTGGATGGACATCACTCTCTTCAACAATGAGATGATTCAAATTATACAGTGATGAAGAGAACCATGTACACCCATAGAGAGAACCATGGGAACAGAAGGTGGAACACAACATAACCTTCTCACTCTCTCAGTTGTTATTTGCTTGCTTTTTTTCCTCAGTTTTTCTTTTTTTTTTCCTTCTTAATCTGATTTTTCTTGCTCAACAAGATAACTGTATAAATGTTTATACATATTGACTCTAACATGTATTTCAACATATTTAACATATATTAGACTACCTGTCAGAGAGGAGAGGAGGTGGGGGGAAGAAGGGGAAAATTTGCAACAAAAGGGTCAATGTTGGAAAAATTACTCATGCCTATGCTCTGTAAATAAAAAGCTTTAATTAAAAAGAAAGAAAGAAAGAAAGAAAGAAAGAAAGAAAAACGATCTGCAGGATGGTTTCAAAGAGACCTGGAGAGACTTATATGAATTGATGCTAAGTGCAATGAGCAGAACCAGGAGATCATTGTACACAGCAACAAGAAGATTATAAGATCATAAATTCTGCTGATTGTGGCTCTCTTCAACAATGAGATGATTCAAACCAGTTCTAATTGTTCAGTGATTAAGAGAACCATCTACACCCAGAGAGACAACTGTGGGAACTGAGTGTGGACCACAACATAGCATTTTCACTTTTTCTGTTGTTGTTTGCTTGCATTTTCTTTTCTTTCTCCAACTTGGGCCTTTATAAAGAACCCAGCAGGAAGCATATCACACCCAAAGAGAAACTAATGAAGATCTCAGCAAAGGAAGAAAAAAAATCTAGGAACCAGATGCTGTGAGTTATCCCTTTGCCCCATAGATTCTTTAAGATTAAGCTTATTTTTTCTTGAATTCCATTATGTATTTATAAGAGTGTGTGTCCGCTAATGAGAGAATATTTTATTGCAACTATTATTACCATATTATCTTAGTATAACCCTGCTTAAAAACAAAACAAGAAAAGTCAGTTTATATATATATATATATATATGTATGTATATATATTTATATGTACACACACACACATATATATTTGACTTATGTGTGGAAACATTAAATTGATTGTTTGAAAATACCACCACCATCATGATACGAAGGGCCAGAAATATAAATACAACTTCAATCTAACATAGAAAATGAGAAGAGAGCTTAGTGATCCTCTTATGTGTAAACTGAGAGAATGCTCTTGTTAGAATATAGACAAAAACAAAGATCACCAAAAGTATATTATCCTGATTATATGGTTTAAAGGCTGACGAAGAGAGAACATACAATCTAGTTTAGCTTGTTCATTGGATTTGGAACTAGAAGAGATCTTGAGAATCATCCATTGCAAACCTTTCTTTTTATAAATAAGGAAATTGAGGATCTCTTGGAGAATAAAGAAAACTCAGTCCACGACCCAAGAGTTGGACCTATAGTCTGGTAAGACAGGTAACATCAGAGATAGGGAATGCCCATCTATACCCATACTGTTGCAATTTTTCTTTAATTGCCAGAGGGAGACAAATTTTCTTCCTGTTAAAATATATCTGTATGGAAAGTCTTTTTATTGGTAGATATTGTTAGTAACAGAATGTGCTAGCCATTGAGCAATTCCCTAGGGCAGAGTTAGGTTTAAGCCAGGTTGCTTTAGTAAATCTTGGTGAAGGGATTAGAGAAGTTTTTCTATCCCCTCTATGACCTGAGAGGTCACCTTATTGATTGGTTCTGAGCCCAAAAGGGAGACTTGTGCTCTATTCACTATAACTAGGTGTTCCAATTCAAGTATGGAATGACAACAAAGATAATATTTTTCTTAAAGAAACTAATCTCTGAGTCAATAATACTGTGTACAAACACAGGAGTCAAATGGAGCTCACTATAGATTTAGAAAACAGGCACAATTGGGGAGATAAAGAGGGAGGGATAAAAATTTAGAATGTGAAGTCTTAAAAAATGAAAGTTGAAAATTATCTTTACATGTATTTGGAAAAAATAAAATATTATTGAGAAAAGTAAAAAAAGAAAAAAGACAAAGCAGATGGAGGAATTTTTAAATTAATACATACCTTATTTTAATGTTGGAGAATAGTGTGATGATTTCTTTATAGGTGCTGTTTAATTTAATTTCAATCTATTTAATCCTGGGAGTTTCTGGCACTGGCCTCACCAGTACTCTGGGGTGGGTTTGTGACTCAGAGAAGGCATTGTCCTTGCCCTAGCAGAACCTACAATGCAGGCTGTGTAAGAGAAGTCAACAGTCAGCCAAGATAAGTAAATAGAAGGCAAGCTGCTAAAACAGAAATGTGTATTTGGTAAAATGGGGAGGAATAGTTCACTATAAATGCCCCCAGGATTTGAAACCTAAAGAGAGAATTCAGTAATATGCTATGAATAAAGAAAATGAATCCAAACCCAGGGCTTTTGTGATTATATTTAGCTATCTTCCCCTGGTCTTCTCCCCTAGGTCTTTTTAGAGAATAAAAAATGCTGAGTTTAGTCTTCCTCAGTAGAAATGAAAACAGAACTTTAGGAAAAGTTGTTATTCAAGATAATAATCCAATTTAACGAAATATTTATTAAATATTCACCCTATGCAAGATATTGCACAATTAAATATGGTATTGATCCATGATTTCATCAAGTAGAAAATTTTCATTGTGGAAATTTCCTTCACCTGTACAAATGGACAACTCCTCTATAACTTATAGTTTTAGTCCTTTAGGGTACTTGAAAAGAAACAAGTTTTTATGATTTACTAACTATGTGCTAGACATTGTATTAAGTACTTTACAAATATACTCTTTGATCCTCTCAACAACTCTGGAAGGTGGGTACTAGTATTATTTTCATTTTTTAATAATTGAGGAAACAGAAGCTAGAGAGTGGATTTGAACTTGATTCTTCCCGATTCCAGAACCAGTCCTCTAGCCACTGGGTCATGTAGTTGTTTAGAAATTTAGGAACTACCTGTGCTCACATGTATAAGTGGCTAGACTGCACTCAAGATCTTCCACTCACTAAATCATATTGTTCTCATATAACTATAACAAAAACAACAAAATACACCCTGTAATTTACATCGACTAATTTTTTTTAAAATATAGAGATCTGAAAAAAGAAAAAGAGTTGGGCACTGGGAGAAGTATGCATAATCCCCATTTTCCTGTTTGCTACTACAATTGTACCAAAGGTGTGCAGGGAAGACATAGAAGATAAACTGACATCCCAGTGCTTTTGTTCAATTACAAAAAGCAATCACTTGGGCAGTAATTCATTAGACATTAAGTAACAGGATAATAATTTGTCTCAAGAACATTTCATCTGAAGTTCATTCCAATATTATTATAAACAGGAGATGAACATTATAGTGATAAACTTATTTTAGCATGATTTTGTTGTTCAGTCACTTTTCAGTGGTGTACAACTTTTTGGCTTTTGGAGTTTTCTTGGAAAAGATACTGAGGTGGTTTGTCATGAACTTCTCTAGCTCATTTTACAGACTAGGACACTGAGACATAATCTCTTAAGTGACTTGCCCAGGGTTATAGAGCTGGTAAGTAAGTGTCTGAAACCAGATTTGAACTGAGAAAGATGCGTCTTCCCACCTCCAGGCTGGCATTTTATTCACATCATGACCCTAAGTTGGGTTTTCTTGGCAAAGCTACTAGAATGCTTTGCCATTTCATTTTCCAATGAATTAAGACAAACATAGCATAGATGACTTGCCTATAATCACAGAGTAAGTGAGTATCTGAAACCAGATTTGAACTCACATCTTTCTGATCCAGGTCTAGCACTCTGTTTACTAAGTTATCTAACTGCATCTTTTTGCATGATACCTTATTTTATAAATCAGTAGAAAAAATACTTCTAAGAATAAACATGATTTTAGTTTGGAGATAAATTCTCCTGAAATAATTATCAGGTTATAGTAATATAAATTTCAGAACATTCTGATAGGAATGAGAGGAAAACACTATGTAAATATGAATTTTTTTTTAAATTGCATTATTAGTGTTTTAGAGGCAATGTTTCTGTGATTTTGGGATGGGTGATGATGGCAAATATGGCTAAAGATAATTAAAAGAAGTCAATAGGATACTTCATTTATATAATTTTGAGAACATTGCTTCATTAGAAATTTCATCATTGATTTGGTTTTCTGAAAATGAATCTATGAAAAAAGTAGAAAATTGATAATCAATAAATTGGACTTCTGATGATAACATCAAGGCAAATCAGTGTTGAAATTATAATTCCAACTTTTGTTATAGAGCTAGATATGAAGAGGATAATTACTGTTGTATCCTTAGAAACATATAAGTAAAATAGGACTGGGAAAAAGACTACTAATTAGGTTTGAGTCAGATATATAGAGATTTATACAAGAACAAGTCACACACATATTCGCTGTCTTTGAATGTGCTTGAGACAGGAAAATTTCTTCTTTGAGTAACAAAATATCATTTTGTACCTCTCCTGTTCTCCCTCTCTTTCATTTTGCTGATTGCTGTTGATAGATTTTGACAGATATCATGCACGTTGAATACGAATATTTCTAAGATAATTCTGATTTGAAGGAAAAGAAAGTATATTTTCCACAAGGTTTAGTGAAGAAGATATCCCTTATTAAACCCACATATCAGATTGTTGGCTTAGAAAATGTCATCCTTATACCTAAGCTAAGTTAGCATCTTGGCTTGTTTCAGAATTTTTGAGACTCTAGATGGTACAGGAAGAGATCCCCATTGTCACGGAAACTTGGAGAATTTCTAGAATGAGTACAAGCCAACGCACTAGATATTAAAAGGAGTATAAGCCCCACTGTAAAGCTCCAGCCATTGCTACAACAGACAGATGGATGAAGACATTGTATATATACACATCTATGGTATACACACACACACACACACACACACACACACACACACATATCAGTCTCTTTTCCTACATCTCTCTATCATCTATTTCTCATCTATCATCCATCATTCATCTGTCATCTATCTCTCATTTCTCTCTCTCATCTATCTGTCTCTCTATATCTATGTATCTATTTAGCTACCATCTATCTGTTTCTATCAACTCTCTCTCCATCTATCTATATATCAGTATCTATCTATCTATCATCTGTTATTTCTCTCTGTCTAGCTATATGTCATCTCTCTATCTCCATCTCTCTCTCTTGCTCTCACCTTTTTGCTCTCCCAACATCTGAAGAATAAATATAATGTACACAATTATAAGATATTCTCTTTGCTCTACATTCATTTCACCTTGGTCTTTATAGAATCATTATATATTTTAAAATCTTCTGTAAAGTGTGCTTCCTTATAGCATAACAATAGAAAAGGCACTGTGTAAGGGATGAGAAGATTTGGATTCTAATTCTGTCTCTGCTTCACACTATGTGACCTTAAACAAGTTATCTAACTTTTCTGAGTCTCAGTTTCCTCATCTGCTAATGGAGTTGATATCTGCTCTAATACCATCCCTATATAGATTTTGGCAGACTAAAATAAAATGATATATATGAAAGTGTTCTGACAACTCTAAAATATATATAAAGTTTTGGCTTATCAATATGAGGAAAAGCAATTTGGGTGTGGGGGCTAGAGAGCTCTTCTAGGAGTTATAATGGCTAGGTCCTAAAGACATAAAGACAAGTCCTGTCTTTTAGACATATTGGCTAAGTGGCCATAGATATGTCACTTATTCTATCTCAACTACCTCTCAAAGCCTTAGAGATCACAGATGAATTGCCTCTTTGGAAGGGGTTCCACCCTAGGATTTGCCTTCATATCAATGGAATACCAGGTGAAAACAACAACAAAGATTATTCTAGACCATTATAGATTTTTCAAAGAAAACATTTTATTTGTTATTATGTATTTATTCATTTTATAGAAGTCAGGAACACAAATTTATACTTGTGGAAAAGGAGAAATAGAATAGAAATGAAAGAAAGATTGCATATTTGTTATTCTAAAAGAAACAGCACCCTAGTAACAGAAAAAAAATCTTTTTTTTTTTTTTGCATAATTTTAAAATTCCATGCTTGGATAGATTAGGGATGTGCATGCACCTGCATATGCATGTGGTGTGTGTGTGTGTGTGTGTGTGTATGTAAACTCACAAAAATGAAATCTTACTAAGACCTATGGATTAGAGAATTTGTAATTTGGTGGTCCCAAATAACTCATTTTTGAGTCTTAGCATCATTTCTTCATTCTACAGATCATACAGTTGCATGTGGAGAGTTAGGGTCATGGCTTCTGGCATACTATAAGGCTCACTGGTATACATCTTTACCTCTCTGAATGTGTTATCTGCATCAATCTTCCCACGGGAATCCTCGACTTCAGCAGGTACTTTTCATGAGCAGTGGTATAACTGATGAATCTTCTAATTTTATAGTCTGAAACGGGATGATAAAATGCTAGATTTATAGAGATTGTTTCATTGTGCACAACACTCACGTCTCTTATTCCCATCTGCCATGAAGAAAAGAAATTTGTTCTCCCTTAAACATGTCATGCTGTTAAATGTATGTTGCTTATGATCTTGAGGATTTGGGGCATATCTAACAGTGTAAAAGAAATGGCACTACAGCAATACTTTCATGGTAGTGTAGCTTAACCAAAGGGATTTTATGTTCATTATGGTGATTTTTATGTTGGATGGGGAAGATAAACCTTTATGTCCTGGTTTGTTAGTAGAACCTGTCCTTGCATCTGAGCAGGTGCTGTTGATACACAACTGTCAATTCTTACCAAAATCTGATGCCCCCAAATGTTCATTATCACCTTATGTAAGTAATGCTCAAAGAGTGGATCTGCTATCTTAGTCTTCTCAGTACCTCTGGAGTATGCAAATTGACTGCTTACAGATTTCAAGGGACTGGGGATGCAGAATAGTTTCTTCTGGAATCAGAATGGAAAGCTCTCTCACATACCTGGCAGTTTCTGTCCTTTCATTTCAACTCTTAAACCTCCAGGAAAAAGAATATTTTTTTTCAGGTGTGTTAAATTCACTTGCATTAACATACCATTACTATCATGGGAGGACAATTAGAAGCATATTAGCCACAATTAGGTATTCAGATACTCATAATGAAGCAGGCACACAAATGCATCAGAACTACAAAAGAGAGGATACAAAAATATAAGGGAAAGAATTTATCTACATTATTCATAATTACTATATTCAGACAATCCTTTTCTTTACTGAATGGAGAAATTTTTTTAAAAAGCCCATTGCCATATAGCTGATTTTTAAAAGGTAGGTATTGCTGATGAATTGTAATTTATATAAGAGGAATTCCTGCCAATACTTCAAGAAAGATTTGTCATGTGATCAAACTTAACAGATGCATAAGCAAGGGATAATCTCATCGGGAATCTATGTTCAAAATTCCAATACACATATTCATCTTTGTACACAAGCATTTCTCAACATTTTGAGCTTATGTCCCCCTTTTTTGCTGCCATCATATCCCTCATCAGCTTTCTGCCAGAAATATGAATCATAGCAGCATTATTATGTTCTCTTTAGACTTTCCCACTTCTAAAATCATCCTATTTTGAATGAGTTATTGATCCATATGTAATAAACAGCAAATGTCATGCCTATTATGTATAAAGTTTCCTGGGTCTCTCTTATAAGGAAACTATGACCAGGAGATAAATTCTTGTTGTTTTGTATTGATTTAAGATCATATGCAGGGAACTCAGAGTAATTTGAAAGCGTCCAAATGCCCAGGGGATTTAATTACTAAGAATAGAATGCCTATAAGGAAATATTTCACTTATACATACTTGTTTGGGCACCCATATATATGTATTCAATTAAAAAATCTTTAAGAATTAGTCTGTGCCAGGCACTATACTGAGAAATGGGTATACAAAGATCTACTAGGTTGAATGCTGCACACATAAATAAATAGAAGGTAATTTTTTTCTTTCTAGGGGAGGTTGGAAGCATTAGTTACTACTAATGGTGGGGGGAATCAGGAAAAAACCTTATTCAGGTCACAGAGTGTAGAGAGAAGGGTTGGACACGAGACATTGTAAAGGGAGAATTGATAAAACATGATAAAGGATATGATATGGAATATTAAGTAGAGGAAAGAGTCCTAGATAACTTAAGTTTGTGAATTTGTGTGCCTGAAATGCTAATGGTGTCCTCAATAGATATTAGGAAGTTAGGAAGAATAGTGGACTTAAGGGGGAAGATAATAAATTCCATTTGGATAAGGACCAGTTTTTGGTCTTTTTCTATCCCCAGCAATTAGCATAGTGTCCAACACATAGTGCGTACTTAAAAAATGATTATTGATTGATTAGTTGACAGATTGACTTTTGTTACTTTTAGAAAACATCCAGGTGGAAGTGTCCTGCACCTGTTGGTGATATAGGACTGAATCCCAGGTTAGAAATGAGGATTGATTGTATAGATGTGGGAGTTGATTTCATACAGGAAATAACTGAACCTATAAAAGTTGATGAGATTGTCAAGTGAGAGAATGTAAAAGAAAGAGAATAGAAGGGCTCAAGGACATTCAGAAAAGGTAATTGAGAGGCAGAGGAGAGAAATGGCATTGAAAAGCAGGAAAGAGAAAGAGTCTGAGAGAAGAGATGTTCAACAGTTTTAAATGTTGCATTGAAGTAAAAAAAAAAGTGAGATTTGAGAAAAGGTTCCATCATCCATCAGATCTGGCAATTAAGAGATCATTCGTTGCTTTGGAGAGGCCAGTTTCAGTCTAGTACTGGGGATAGAAGTCAGTTAGTTAGTAAACAAACATTTAAGTTTAAGTAAGGTGATGTATCAAGTACTATTAATATAAGCAAAAGGAAAGATAGTTCCTGACCTCAAGAAACTTAATTTCTAATGAGGAACATAATACATAAATGAAGTTGAAAACAGCCAAGAAGAAATTGGGACTGGAGGTAGGGAAAGAAGGTACCTGGTACAAGGATATGATGGAGAAGTCCAGAAAAGTACATCCAGTAGGAAATGAAAAAAATGGCTGGCCTAGCCACCCTCCTTAAATGGAAGTTCTAGGAGGAATAAAGAATGAGTTTAGGCCAGGGCTTTAAACCTTTTCTGCTCATGAACTTTTTGTACCCAAGAAATTTTTACGTGATCTCAAGCATATAGGCATGTAAAATAGTTATAAAAATCAAACATTTACTGATGTTAAATTATAATTTTGTGACCCCTCATTCAGTTAAAGAGAACCCATATGTGATAACAACCCACAGTTTAAGAACCTTTGGTTTAGACAACTTTTTCTAAGAGTATGTCAATTAGAGGAAGAGAGAGATACAAGAAGATAGTCTTAGGAGTCATATGAAAAGTTTTGTTTTTGTTTTTGTTTTTTTAATATTTTTAATTTGTTTTTCATTTTTAAAATATTATTAAAATATCTATCTTAATATTTAGGAAAAAAGTAGGTCTATTTGGAGACTCAAAGAAAGATATAATAGATAAAAGGGTTAGAAAAAGGAGGAGATTGTTGAAAAGTCATTCAGTGTAATTGGTTAAGTTCACAAGACACATTAGTCAATGATTATAGTAATCTATTCTTTGATAAATCCAAACTCACTATTTGACAAAAATGCTGGGAAAAATGGAAATTGTTATGGCAGAAACTAGGCACTAATCTACAGCTAACAACCTCTACCAAGAAAAGGTCAAAATGGGTTCATGATTTATGAAAGAAAAACAAAGCATAGTCTACCTCTCAGATCTGTGAAGAAGGAAGGGATTTGTGACCAAAGAAGAATTACAATACATTATGGAATGCAAAATGGATAATTTTGATTATATTAAGTCTAAAGGTTTTTTGTGCAAACAAAATCAATGCATATAAGATTAGAAGAGAAGCAATAAACTAGAAAATATTTTACCTTCAAGAGTTCTGATAAAGACGTCACTTCTAAAATATATAAAGAATTGATTCAAATTTATAAGAATTCAATCCATTCTCCAAATGATAAGTAGTCAAAGGATATGAACAGACAATTTTAAGATGAAAAAATTAAAACCACTTCTAGTCATCTGAAAAACTGTTCTAAATCACTATTGATCAAAAAATGCAAATTAAAACAACTCTGAAGTACCATTACATACCCCTAAGATTGCCTAAGAGGAAAAAAAAATAATGAATGTTGGAGGGAATATGGAAAAACTGGGACACTAATACATTGTTGGTGGAGTTCTGAACTAATTTAACAATAAGGAGAACAATTTGGACTATGCCCAAATGTTATTAAATTGTGCTTATCCTTTGATCCAGCATTGTATTTACTTGGCTGTATCCTAAATAGATCATAAAAGAGGGAAAAAGACCCATATATGCATGTGATTGTGGCAGTCCTTTTTGTAATGGCAAGGAACTGGAACCAGTTTATGCCCATCAGTTGACAAATGGTTAAATTAGTTATGGTATATGAATGTTATGGAATATTATTGTAATGTAACAATCAGAAGGATGATTTCAGAAAGGCCTGGAGATACATACATAAAATGATGCTAAGTGAAGTGGGTAGAACCAAGAAAACATTGTACACAGCAACAAGAAGATTATGTGATGATCAATTTGAAAGATGTGACTCTTTTCAATAATGAGGTGATTCAGGCCAGTTTCAATGATCTTGTGATGGAGAGAGTCATCTGCACCTAGAGAGAGAGCCTTGAGGACTGAGTGTAGATTGCAACATATTATTTTCACT
This sequence comes from Antechinus flavipes, assembly GCF_016432865.1. Lineage (NCBI taxonomy): Eukaryota > Metazoa > Chordata > Mammalia > Dasyuromorphia > Dasyuridae > Antechinus > Antechinus flavipes. The sequence continues at coordinate 449,079,519 of NC_067400.1, forward strand.
TTTTTGTTGTTGTTGGTTTGCATTTTGTTTTATTTCTCATTTTTTTCCTTTTTGGTCTGATTTTTCTTGCATAGCATGATAATTGTGGAGATAGATGATAAGTCGATAGAGAGATAAGAATTGCAGGGCAATTAAGTGGCACAATAGAGAGAGTACCAGCCCTAAAGTCAGGAGGACCTGAGTTCAAATCTGGTCTCAAACATTTAACATTTCCTAGCTGTGTGACCTTGAGCAAGTCACTTAACCCTATTTGCCTCAGGGGAAAAAAGAATTGCACATGTTTAGTATATATTAGATTACTTGCCATCTAGGGGAGAGTATGGGGGGAAGGGAAGGAAAATTTTGGAATACAAGGTTTTGCAAGGGTGAATGTTGAAAATTATCTATGCTCATGTTTTGAAAATAAAAGGCTTTAAGAAAAAGAAAGAAAAAAGAATAAATAAACTTCGAAGAGAGCAAAGGGGAGAGGATCAATATAAGTACATATGTAGATGCATATTTATGTATTGTATATATGTATATATATATAAATGTATCATCAAATGCTAATTTTGTTTTGTTTTGTTTTGGGTACATTAGGAATTTTTGCATTGAGATCCTTAAAGGTAACTTTGATTCCCTAGTATGTCTATAAGAAAATTTTATGTTGCTTAGTGACTTTTAACTGCAAGTTGCCCAGGGACACTTATATAAGAGATGATACATCAATGGCTTATATACTGTTCTTATCTTTAGTTGAAAAAGAATTTAAAGTTTAAAGAAGTGAAGAGCCTATTTCTGCCAAATTAATGAATCTGACAAACCTTGATGTAGAAAGGAGAGGGTTGGAATTGAGTGAAAGTCTGTTAGTGAGATCATGTATTGTCAGATTATGATTTTCTTTATTACATGTTCTTGATTTAGTGTATTTGAAAGGGAGGAGGGGTAAGTTGTTGAGTGAGGGATGAGGAAGAATAAGAATAGGACAATAGCAAATTCCTTCTTTCTATATCAATTAATTGACTACTAGGTTGTATCAGGACAGCTAGGTAGTGCAGTGGATAGAGTGCTGAAGGATCATCTTCTTGAATTCAAATTTGGCCTCAGATACTTATTACCTCAATGACCTTGGGAAAATCAATTAACCCTGTTTGCCTCAACTTCTTCATCCATAAAATGAATTTGAAAAGGAAAAGGCAAATTAGAATCTTTGCCAAGAAAACCTCAAATGAGATCATGAAGAATTAGATATAACTGAAAAATGACTAAACAACAGATTATATAACAGATAAAACACTGGATGTGGAGTCAAGAAGATGTGACTTCAAATTATGTCTCCTATACTAACTGTGTGACTAGATAAATCACTTAATTCTGCTTGTTTCAGTTTTATCAACTATAAAATGGGAATGATAATAACTTTTATTTCATGAGATTGTTGGAAGGACAGTACATAAATATTTATTTACATATGTCCATATGCATGTTTTACAAAGTAAAACACTTTGTGCACCTTAAAGCATTATAACATTATAACATGTTAGTTGTTATAAATGTGAACATCTCTTTTCATGAATAAGCAAAATCATGTTAAAGTATTAAAATGATTAAGCTAGGGCCTTAAATATCCTCACCAAATCTTGTACGCTAACCTCACTATGCAGGAGTTTAGTCTCTATCCTGTTAATGGACCATGAAATTTATACTACATATCCCAATATTTGCATTTTTTCTCAGAAACATCTGATAAATATGCCCACTGTTTGCTATGGAAATACAAACTTATTGAGGGTAGCAAGTATTTCACTTTTTGAAATATTTGTATCCCTAATGCCTAGTTCAATGCCTGGCTTGTAATAGGAGCTTAATAATTCATAAGATCATTGATTTAGAACTGGAAGGTACCCCAGAGGCTGAATCTAATTCCCTTATTTTACATATGAAGTAAATGAGGTTCAGAGAGTTAAGAAATTTCCAAGGTCACATAGATAGTAAGTAAAGGAACTAGGGTTAGAAATCAGATTCTTTGACTTCAAATCCAAGCCTCTTTCCACAATTGAGGTAAATGTCTATTAATTGATTGAAACTATCCCTGAAGAGCAAACTAAGGTTTTTATACAAGCTGATTTAGTTTTAATTAATAGCTGTTTAGTACCTTCTTTAAAGAGACATAGTTATTTTATAGCCTTCCGTAAGGAATTGTCCCATAGTTAAATTAGATATTAATTGCTGAATATTTTTATTTGGAGCTACGATACAATGTTGGTTTATAAATTTTATTTTAAGACATCTAGATTATAATAGGTTTCCTTTATTTGGATTTTGTCTTATAGCCACAATCAATTGAATTCAGCAAAAATATATTAAGTATCTACTTTGTAGAAGATACAGTGATAAGTGTCTAATGAAAGGTGCTTTCTCTTAAAAGAAGATCTTGACAGAAAATGTGGGTGGTTGATATTCTAGGCATAACGAATAATGTGAATAAATACTGAGATGTGAGAAAACATATGTTATGTTCTGTGAAAGCTGAGAAATTCAGTTTGTGAGAATTCAATAAATGGTCACTTAAACAGAGTGCTGGACCTAAAATCATGAAGACATAAGTTCAACTTCAGCCTCAGACTCTTACCAGCCATGTGAACAAGGTTTCTCAGTTTTCTCTTATATAAAATGAGATTGTTGTGAGTGTAAAATGAACTCATATTTGTAAAAAGCTTTGCAAACCTCAAAGTGCAATATAAATGCTAGTTAGCTAATTTGACTGTATTATAGAATATATGAAGAGCAGTTGTATAAGAAAAGGCCAGAAAGGTAGGTTAAAGCCAGATCATGAATGACATGAATTTCCTTTAGTAAGAAGAGAGAGGTCACTGAAAGCTTTTGATCAGGGGTATGATATAATTAGAATTGTACATTAGGAAGATTAATTTGGCAGCAATGTGTAGAATGGTGCAGAGGAGGAAGAGATTGCAGGGGAGCATGGTGGGGGGTAGGGGGACAGTCCAGGTAGGCAGTTATTACAATAATGTAGACATTTAATAAGAAGGACATACATTATTATGTGGCACTGAGCCTGACACATAGTAGGTACTATATGAATGTTTATTCTCTTCCCTTTCCTTTGCCTATAAGCTTAGGAATCTGTCTTATTCTCATTTTTCTCATATTAACTTATCTCTTTAACTTTGTTCCACATAATCAGCAAGAAAATTTAGTTTGGGAAGAAATCTGAATTCGTATAGTTGGAAGGCCCTGGAAGGGAGGCTAGACATCAGTTAATGAGCATTTGTTTATTTATTTATTTATTTTTATTTTTAAAAAAAAGGCATATACACCTACAAAGAGAGGATGGAGGAGAGGGAGAGAGACAAAGAGAGAGAAACAGAGGAAAAGAGAGAAAGAGAGGGGAAAAGAAAGAAAATAAGAGAGGAAGAGGGAGAAAGGGAAAAAGGGAAAGAGGAAGAATTGGAAAGAGGGAGTGGAGGAGAAAGGGAGAAGAAGAGGGGGGGAAAGTAAAAAAAGTAAGAGAGTAAAGAGAGAAAGTAAATAAAAGACCATATATCAAAGTCTTGGGATATAATGACAGCAAGATATGATATTGATGTCAAACAAACAAAGGAGACTGAGGTGAGTCCAGTCAGAGAAGTAAAAAGTGAACCTAGGAAGAGCAATGTCCCCGGGATCCAGAGAAGAATAAGTTTCTAGGACAGGATTAATAGTATCATATGCTGCAGAGAGATAAAGAAAGTTGACTGAGGAAAAATTCATGTGATTTGGCAATTCATATACCATAAGTAATTTGAGTAAAAGCAGTCTTAGCTACTTATATCTAAAGAGGCATCTCCTAGCACAGTTTTGTGCACATAGAACACTTGATAAATCAACAGTATTCCTTGGTGATGATGATGGAATAAGGATTCATCTAAAACTAATTCAGTTCACTGTCCCCAGAGGCAGAGTGTCCTTGCTGATCATTATGTAGCTTACATCCCATCAGTGGCACATGCTAATTATCTCTCTTATATGTTATTACTATTACCTAGAGTAACAGTATCTTAGAACCTTGGTGTCCCTGAAGGTTGACCCAGCAGTTATAGTAAAAAGCTTTAGAAATCCTAGTATATATTATAAAAGCATTAATGAGCATATGAATTGTGATAATGATGCAATTAGACTTGCTCACTTTTTGTCTCTTCCTAAAAGTCACTCCCCAAAAATACATTCTGGTGATTCAAGTGAAGTGAATTCCCAAGAGTCTCTATACAGCTTGAAATACAAACAGAATTGATCTACTTATAAGTTCTATGTAGAGCCAGTAGTCAAAAGAATGAACTAATGCAGTGGTTCTCAAACTTTTGTTTTCAGTATCTTTATCCTATTAAAAATTATTGAGGATCTCTCCAAAGCATTTTTATCTAGGTTATATTTATAGACATTTATCATATTGGAAATAAAAACTATTTTTGAATTTGTAGATCTTCTAAAAGGGTTTCAGAGATCCCTAGGATTCTCTAGACCATACTTTGAGAACCACTGAACTAATGGATCATAAATTTTACTTAGTACCCTGCCAGTGGGATTCATAGGATCCAGCAGGAAACATGGTAAGCATCAATTCTTTTTTAAAGGTTCCTTCTAGTTTTTGTTGATGAAGTCAAATATTATGAAAGTACAGGAAACCAAATTATAAAGAATAAGATTGGCTTGAAAGAAGCAATATGAGGAGACACTACCCTTTTCAAAGATAGGAAGTCAACAAGTATACCTTTTGTACATCTTTACAGATTTTTGTCAGTATGTTAATTAGTTAGGCCAAATTTTGTCTCTTTTCTCTGAAAGATTTATGGGGTTGGAGTCAAGATATTGTAGTAAAGACAGGAAATTGCTTGAACTCTCCCACCTTCCTCTAAAAGAAAAAAAAAAAAACTCATGAAATCAAGCCCCTGAACAGAGTCTGTTGGAATGAACCATTGTCCAGCTCAAGATAGACTGGAAAAGCTTCAAGAAAGGTCTATTTTACTGGGGCAAAAAGGCTGTTCTGGGAATCTGGGAAAGCCAGTGAATGGGTCTTAATTACACCAAATCAGCAACTAAGAACCTCAGTCCTGGCTCAGTAGAGGAGCACATCAGTGGGGAAGCCTCTAGTTTCAGCTCAGAAGGCAAACTCTGGAAAAGCAGGCTGTTTCCTAAAAAAAACCAGGCAGTTAAACCCTGCAAACACAAGGGCTTCTATACTAAAAGCCAAAGCTCAGAGCTGCAAAGGAAGCTTAGGACAGTGCCCCCTCTACCTAGCAGCAGAACTAGACCATAAAAGTAAAAAAAAAAAAAAAGGAAATACAAAAGAAAAGAATGAAAATGAGCAAGTAACAGGAAAGAACCTTGACTATATAAAGTTATTATGGTGACAGGGAGGATGACCAAAACACTAACTCAGATAAAGACAAAATATCCTCAGAGGAAATCTCAAAGAGTGATATGAATTGGTCTCAAACACAAAGAGGCTTCTTGGAAGTGCTCATAAAAGATTTTAGAAGGCAAAATAAGAGAGAAAGAAGAAAAAATGAGAAAGGAAATGAGAGATATCCAAAAAAAAAGAATCAACAGATTGGAAAAAAGAAGGGAAAACTTGACTGAAGAAAACAGCTTAAAAATACAATTGGCTCAATGCAAAAGAATATCCACTGAAGAAACAACACCTTCAAAAATATAATTAACCAAATGGGAAATGAGATACAAAAACTAATTGAAGAAAAGCACACATTAAAAACTAGAATAGGGCAAATGAAAGTGAATGATTCTGAGACAGCAAGAATCAGTCAAACAAACCAAAAAGAATGAAAAATGGGGGGAAATGTGAAATATCTTGTTGTAAAAACAGCCAACCTAGAAAATAGATCCAGAAGAGACAATTTAAAATTATTGGCCTGCCTGAAGGCCATGACAAGAGAAGAGCCTGGACAGTAGTCTTCAAAAGATGATTTAGGAAAACTGCCCCAATATTGTAGAAACAGAAGGGGAAATACTTATTGAAAGAATCCATCTATCATCTTCAGAAAGAGATCATACATGGAAAACCTCAAGGAACATTGTTGAAAAACTCCAGAACTACAATCTCTAGGGAAAAAAATACTGCTAGCTGCCAGACAAAAACAATTCAAATATCAAGAAGCAAAAGTCAGGACTCACCAGGATCTGTCAGCTTCTACAATAAAGAAAAAGAGGGCCTAGAATACATATTTTAGAAGTCAAAGGACCTAGGGTTACAATAGAGAATTATCTTCTTGGCAAGAAGCAGCATCATCTTTCAGGTAAGGTGATGGATCTTCAATGAAGGAAGAGACCAAAAATAAACAGAATATTTAATCTACAAAGACAAGACAAGATTCTAGAGACACATAGAAAGATAAACAGGGGAAAATATGTATTATTTATAGGATAAATTGTTTATGTCCTTAGATGGGAAAAATATATCTGTAACTCTTGAGAACTGTATCTGTCACTGGGGCAGACAAAGGGAAACATCACAGGGACTGAGGGTGTGGTTGTGAATGGACTCTATTGTGATGTTATCAAAGAAAAAGACATTAAGAAGTGGGAAAAAGAGTAAAAGGGAGATATAATAGGACAAATTCAATCACACTAAGAGGTTCAGAAGACATTACAATCTAGGGAAAGAAGGGAGAAGGATGAGCATTGGCTGATGCTTGATCTCATCAGTTTTGGCTCTAAGAAGGAATAATTTAATCATTCAATTGGGTATAGAAATTTATGTAAATCTATAAAGAAGGAGGAAAATGAAGAAAGAAAAGGGAGGGATGGGGTAGAAGGAAGGGCAGACATAAGAGGTAAGAAGGTAAGAGAAGGGAAGAAAGGGTGATAGAGGATAAGGTGGTGAGATGGAAAAAATACTATTAAGGACAGGGTGGAAAGAAAGAACAAAAATATATACAGGGAAGAAAATAGGATAGAATGAAATAAGAACTGGTAGTCATAACTGTGAATATGAATGGGATGAACTCTCATAAAATGGAAGTGAATAGCAGAGTAGATTAAAAAAGAGAATCCTACAATATGCTGTTTGCAAAAACTATATTTGTCACAGAGAGACACATATAGAGTAAAGATAAAAAGCTAGAACAGAATTTATTATGCTTCAGCTGATGTAAAAAAAAAAACAGAGGTAATAATTCTGATCTGAGATAAAACAAAATTAAAAATACATCTTATTAAAAAGATAAGGAAGAAAAGTACATCTTGATAAACTGTATTGTAAACAATATGATAGTATGTTACTAAATGTATATGCACCGAGTGGCAGAACAATCAAATTCCTTTTTTTTTTTTTTTAATTTTTTATTTAATAATTACATTATATTGACACTCGTTTCTGTTCCGATTTTTTTTTCCCCTCCCTCCCTCCACCCCCTCCCCTAGATGGCAAGCAGTCCTTTATATGTTGGATATGTTGCAGTATATCCTAGATACAATATATGTTTGCAGAACCGAACAGTTCTCTTGTTGCGTAGGGAGAATTGGATTCAGAAGGTATAAATAACCCGGGAAGAAAAACAAAAATGCAGATAGTTTACATTCGTTTCCCAGTGTTCTTTCTTTGGGTGTAGCTGCTTTTGTCCATCATTTATCAATTGAAACTCAGGTCTCTTTGTCAAAGAAATCCACTTCCATCAAAATATGTCCTCATACAATATTGTTGTCGAAGTGTATAATGATCTCCTGGTTCTGCTCATTTCACTTAGCATCAGTTCATGTAAGTCTCGCCAGTCCTCTCTGTATTCATCCTGCTGGTCATTTCTTACAGAACAATAATATTCCATAACATTCATATACCACAATTTACCCAGCCATTCTCCAATTGATGGGCATCCATTCATTTTCCAGTTTCTAGCCACTACAAACAGGGCTGCTACAAACATTTTGGCACATACAGGTCCCTTTCCCTTCTTTAGTATTTCTTTGGGATATAAGCCCAATAGAAACACTGCTGGATCAAAGGGTATGCACAATTTGATAATTTTTTGGGCATAATTCCAGATTGCTCTCTAGAATGGTTGGATTCGTTCACAACTCCACCGATAATGCATTAGTGTCCCAGTTTTCCCGCATCCCCTCCAACATTCATCATTATTTTTTCCTGTCATCTTAGCCAATCTGACAGGTGTGTAGTGGTATCTCAGAGTTGTCTTAATTTGCATTTCTCTGATCAATAATGAACAATCAAATTCCTAAAGAAGACTTTAAGCCAGTTATAGGAAGAAATAGACAGAAAGACTATACTAGTAGGGCACCGTAACCTTCCCCTCTCAGAATCAGACAAATGTAACCATAAAACAAACAACTAAGGAGGTTAAAAATCCTAGAAAATCTAAATATGACAGACTTCTGGAGAAAACTGAATATGAACAGAAAGGAATACACCTTTTTTTCTCATCAATACATGACACCTACTCAAAAAGTAACAATGTTTTAGGGCATAAACACCTCACAATCAGTTTCAGAAAGGCAGAAATAATAAATGCTTTCTTTTCAGACCACAATGCAATAAAAATTATATTCAACGAGGAGGCAGGGAAAGATAGACTAAAAACCAATTGGAAATTAAATAATCTAATTCTAAAAAAATGGGTGGGCCAAACAACAAATCAAAGAAACAATCCATAGTTTCATCCAAGAGAATGACAATAATACAATAACCTACCAAGACTTATGGGATGCAGCCAATGCAATTTTTATGGGAAATTTTATATCTCTAAATAACTATGTGAATGAAATAGAGAAAGAAGAGATCAATGAATTAGGCATGCAACTAAAAAAAGCTAGAAAAAGAACAAATTTAAAACCCCCAATTAATACCAAATTAGAAACTCTGAAACACAAAGGAGAGATTGATAAAATTGAAACTAAGAAAACTATTGAACTAATAAATAAAACTAAGATTTGGTTTTATGAAAAAAATCAACAAAATAGATAAATCTTTGGTTAATTCAATTAGAAAAAGGAAAAAAAAAACCAGCATCAAAAATGAAAAGGTGAATTTACCACCAAAGCAAAAGAAATTACAGCAATTATTAGGAGCTTTTTGCCCAACTGTATGGCAGAAAATCTGACAATCTAATTGAAATGGATGGATATTTACAAAAATATAAATTGCCCAGATTAACAGAAGAGGAAACAAATTACTTACATAATCCCATTTTAGAAAAAGAAATTGAACAAGTCATTAAGAAAAATCTCTAGGGCCAGATGGATTCACAAGTAAATTTTACTGAACATTTAAAGAACAATTAATTCCAATACTGTGTAAACTATTTGGAAAATTAGGTAAAGAAGGAGTCCTGCCAAATTCCTTCTATGACACAAATATAGCATTGATACCTAAACAAGGAAGAACCAAAACAGAGAAATAAAATTACAGACCAATCTCCCTAATGAATATTGATGCAAAATTTTTAAATGAAATATTAGAAAAGAAATTACAGAACTTATCAACAGGATAATATACTATGACCAAGTGGGATTTATACCAAAAATGCAGGGCTGGTTCATTATCAGGTAAACTATTACCATATTCGATCATATCAATAACAAAATCAACAGAAATCATATGATAATATCAATAGATGCAGGAAAAGCTTTTGACAAAATACAGCACCCATTCCTATTAAAAACACTAGTTTACCTTAAAAAAAATAAGCAGTGTCTACCTAAAACCAACAGCAAGCATTATTTGTAATGGAGAGAATCTGAATGCATTCCCAATAAAATCAGGGGTGAAACAAGAATGCCCATTATCATAATTATTATTCAACATTGTACAAGAAATATTGGCTTTAGCAATAAGAAAAAAAAAATTAAAGGAATTAAAACAGGCAATGAGGAAGTAAAACTATCACTCTTTGCAGATGATATGATGATATGCTTTGAAAATCCTAGAAAATCATCCAAAAACCTACTGGAAACAATTAATAGTTTTAGCAAAGTTGCAGAATTATTTAAAAATAGATCCATACACATGATTAGCATTTCTACATATTACTGACAAAGCCTGTCAACAAAAGTTAGATAGAGAAATTCCATTTAAAAGTACTGCAGAAAAATAAAATATTCGGGGCTTTACCTGCCAAAACAAACTCAAGAACTATGTGAACATTATTACAGAACACTTCACACAAATAAAGTCAGATTTAAACAACTGGAAAATATCAATTGCTCATGGGTAGGCTGAGCTAATATGATAAAAATAACAATTCTGTCCAAATTTGTCTACTTGTTCTGTGCTATATCAATCAAACTGCCAAAACTTTATTTTATAGTACTAGAAAAAAACTAATAATGAAATTCATCTGGAAGAACAAAACAGTCAAGAATATCAAATGGAATTAATGAAAAAAATACAAAGGATGGTGGCTAAGCAGTATCCAACCTAAAACTATATATATAGCTCCCTGGAGGCCTCAGGAACAACCAGAGTCAAGATAAGTAAAAGTCCTTGGTCTTTAAGGGGAGAAGTGAAGGAAACAAACCAACTACCACAAGGCTCATCACCAACTTCTCTTCTCATTGTCTTGCCTAAAAGTAAAGTCTGGCTTATTTCACCCCACCTTCTAACCCTTGCCTACAATTATCTGTATATACCAAACATTGAGCCAGCAAGGAATAGTGAGAAGGGCTGTTTTTCTAAACATATGCTAATAGAATCATTGTCAAATAGGTAATTAGCCTTAAGTCTGATTCAAACACACCTTTTAAGAGTTTCAGATCTTTACAATAAAGCAGCAGTAATCAAAAACATTTGGTACTGACTGAGAAATAAGAGTGGTGAATCAGTGGAATAAATTAGATACACATGACATAATAATGAAGGCCTATAGTAATCTAGTATTTGATAAACCACCATACTCCAGCTTCTGGAATAATTTGACAAATTATTTGATAGTATTTAAGAAAAATTGTTTGAGAACTGGAAAATAATATGTCAGAAACACAGCATAGATCTACATCTCACACTCCATACCAAAATAAGGTCATAATGGGTATATGATTTGGGCATAAAGGATAATACCAGAACCAAATTAGGAGAACAAGGGATAATTTACCTATCAGATCTTTGGAGAAGGGAGGAATTTATGACCAAAGAATAATTAGAAAACATTATGAAAGGCAAAATGACATCTTTGATCACATTAAATTACAAAAGGTTTTACAGAAACAAAAGCAATAGGATTAAGATTAAAATGGAACACAAAAAGCTGGGAAAAAATTTGTAAAGCCAGTCTTTCTGATAAAGGTCTTATTTCTAGTCACATTAAAAATGTTCTTAATCAGCATTGATTATAGAAATGCAAATTAAAATAATTCTGAGGTACTACCTCATACCTCTCATATTGATTAAGATATAAGGAAAAGACAATGCTAAATGTTGGAGAGGATGTGGGAAAACTAAGATATTAGTGCATTGTTCATGGAGTTGTGAAATGATCCAACTGTTCTGGATAGCAATCTGTAACTATATCCAAAGGGCTATCAAATGGTCCATACCCTTTGACTCAACAGGGCCACTATTGGGTCTGTATCCCAAGGAAATAATAAAGAAGGAAAAAGATCCACATATACAAAAACATTTGTAGCAGCTCTTTTTGTGATAGCACAGAATTGGAAAATGAGTAGATATCCATTAATTGGGGAATGAATGAGTAAGGTGTGAATAATATTCCATTATCTGGAATATTATTGTTCTATAAAAATAATGAACAAGCTGATTTTAGAAAGGCCTGGGAATATTTAGACGAACTGATACTGAGTGAAGCAAGCAGAACCAGGAATATATTGTACACAATAATAGAAAGAATGTGTAATGATCAACTATGAAAGACTTAGTTCTTCTCAGTGGTTCAGTGATCCAAAGCAATCCAAATTAATTTTGGACAGAAAATACCATCTGTATCCAGAAAAAGAACTGTGAATATTGAATGTAAATCAACACTTGCTATATTCTCCTCTTTTTTTTGTTTTTGTTATTTTCCTCTCCCATGCTTTTTCCCTTTTGCTCTGATTTTTTTTTCTCCCAACATGATTCATAAAGCAATGTGTATTAAAAAGAAATAAACTCATTTACCCCATGAAAAACAGGATAAACACAATAAAATTTCAGAGTCAGACATAATGCTCATTTTTTGTTCTTCTTGGTAAATGGAAATATTTTATATTAACAATAAAATCATAAATAAGCATTTATTAAATATCAAAAATGATGATTTATTATATGGGATTGCTTTGTGAGAGAGCAAAGGGAAAAGATACATGAGGTTGTAAAAAAAAATCAATAAAAATTTATTTTTAAAAAAAGGATACCAGAAGAGGGACCTGATGGTGGGATAAATTAAAACTTGTGATGGCTTAACTCTGAGAAAGGATATTTGTGGGATGCATTCTGTATTGCTCAATAGTCTAGAAATCTAAGAACTTCAGTTTGAGAGCCTAGGAGAAGGAGGCAATTATCTTCCTCTCTGGTTTCATGAACACATGACAGATGAAAGGAATTTTAACTAGACTAATTCCAAAAGCCTGTAGTTTTAGAGAAGTAATTCCCTAAATGAAAAACAAATAAAAATAAATACGTGGAGCATTGTCTGTTCACTGAGCACAGTGTGATAGTAGGATAAGTTGCTGCTCTAAGGCTTGTCTCATTTGTTTATATTTACCCTAATTGTTGATGTTTGGATTGGCTATTTGGCAGATCAGGCAACATTAAAGATTGGACGATTCTCTGAGAAGATCTAAATTCTTGTGTCTTATAAATGATGAAGTGGTAGTTTATAAATTCTTTGCTGAAGATCACATAGTAATTGATACAGCCAGAACTATAAGCTCAGGGTTTTTGACTCCGAGGCCATTGTTCTTTTCTCCTCCACTGGGATGATTAACATCACTAGATGGAGATAGCCAGAGATTGGAGCTCTGATTCCAATTCTTAGTAGTTTCTCTATGTCTTTGGACAATTCAATTTTATCCTCAATTCAGGAATCATCTATTATGCATTTACTATGTGCCAAATGCCATGCTAAATATTATGAGATGGGGAAACAGAGAAAACATTTAGATAAAAGACTGTCCATACTATAGAACATAGTCTAAGAGATTAATAAGGCACAATGATAACATATAATTATGAGAGGGCATTAATGATGTAGGACACAGAGTTATGTGAAGTCCTGATCTCTCCTCTCACTCCCCCAAACTTCCTTCTTCCCCTACATGACTCAGCTAAAAGTATTTTATTCCTAAATCATTTTGCCTAAACATCTCCATTGCCTCCCATTATTCCTAGCCACTCATTTATTATATTCACTTAAGTATAAGCCACACTTACTCTCCCCTTACTGAAACTCAAAAAAAAAAAAAATAAGCATCTTGAAGAATAGGGACTATGCCATTTTAAAATTACTTGCTCATAGTAAATGCTTAATAAATATTTGTCTAATTGAACTGGGACATGCAAAGTATATATGTGTGTGTGTGTGTGTGTATGTATAATCTAAAGATGAAATCAGGGAAAACTTCATGGAAAAGGACATTAAAGAATAGACAAGAATTCCTCAGTTGAAAAGGAAGAAGGAGGGCATACCAGGTACTAGGAACAGAATGAGCAAATACAGAGTTTGGAACTCACAGGGACAGTATGTGGAGAGAACTGACATGTAGTGTGAATTCCAATTTCTTAACTGAAAAGTGAAGGAATGAAGTAGATAAATTCTAAGGTTCCATCTAACTTCAACATGCTCTCTTCTATTCTGATCATCTTTCCAGATAGTTTTTTAAATGTGCTTTTCTTTTCATACGTTAGTACTCTTTTTAGTACTTTTTTTTAGTACTTTAAAAAATACCTTAGAACAGTCATTCTGTAAGAAAAGTTTTTCCATTTGGCCATAAGGACAGGGGGATATCCCTATAAATCAAAAGTGTAAATACAGAACAAGCAGCCTGAAGCTCTCCAAGGCTTTTTCTCTAAGGAAGACTTGCTTATTTTACCATAGTTAAAGAGTTAAGGAAGGTGAACCAGTATATATAGGCTTGTGAGCTCTCTTTTTGGGTGGAGTATTTACATAAATGAGATTATAGATTCATTAGAGTAAGTAATATGGGACCTTTCAGCAATTATTAAGTCAGAGGACCATAAATCAATAGCTGAAAAGGACCTCAGAGATATTTGGTCCAGCCCTTACTTTTTTTTTTTTTTTTTTTTAGATAAGAATACTCAAAGAGATTTAGTGTTCCCAATTCAAGATTAAGGGAAATTAAGAGGTCACATAGCTAAGAAGTTGTAGAGCCAGAATTTGAACTCAATTTCCAGGACTCCAAATTAAAACTTCTATTATTCCATGCTCCCTTCTTCCAACCCCTCTGTGGGAGCTGAGAATTCACATATCTCTCTGCCCCAGCTGTCAATCTTATAGTCAGTCCTTTCTTACTCTTGTAATAGGAAATTACTGAGTAACTTCAAGGATCTTCAGCAGCATTATATTGTAATTTTCCCATTTGATAACTGCTCCAGTAGTTGCTAAATATTGTCATTTCTCTTTAATTAGGAGTGAATTTCTTTGTATTTCCATCAACACTTTGTATCTCACCATAATTAGTTCTTAAAAGTGTGGTTAGGCTAATTTTTTTCTTGAAAAGTTTTCTTTCTTTGAGCCCAGAAGCAATAGGATATCCATGTGATCTTATCTTTGAACATAGTCAGTGGATTGGGTCTATTCATTAGTGACTGAATTGGAGTTTTTGGTTGTGGCATTTACTCTTAACAGATTAATCCCTACAGTCTAAGTAGGAGAGTTGGTAGTGTTTGTATTGGTCTAGGTACAGTTTTTAAGAGACTGGAGAGGTCAGGAAAAGTCTATCTTGTTTCTTTCTCCCTTCCTCCTTGCAAAAAGAGAGACTTGCTGAGCAGAAGATACTAAGAACTCCTGAGACTAAATCAAATGGTCCTTGGTTCCCATTAGTTTTTCCTATTAGACATTGCTGGAATATCTATTCACTTCCAACCACTGCCAACTCTATGAACTCTAGCAATTTGATAGGGTAGAGAAATCACAGCCAAAATGCAGCATGGCAAATTGTAGGCTAATAGGGAAAAGCAGAGATAATTTGGTTAATGCTGCAGAATCGTAAATTGGAGGGAATCTGTTCCCATTCCCAAGCTGTTTCACCTAGAACTAGGATAAAGAACTTGAGGGAATTACGATTGAGACAATTCTTTCTCCCACAAAGAAAAGTGTATTTTTGGGGTATGATATCTAATTACAGTGGTTATTGATTCCCTAAGACTGAACACTCAGAAAAATATAGGAATTTAAGACATAGAGTAAAGAATAAATTGTGTATGATAGCATCTGTCCTGGGAATTTTACAGCTCTTTTTCATGAAATTACTTAGCAAAAAAGAAAGGGTGGTACAATCATTTAAAGCTGATATTCTTGGAATAAAGTTTCCATTTTGCAGTAATGAGATAAGATAGGTATCTGATGTCAATAGTTCCAGTTCCCCAAAGTCAGATATTCATATTTTTAAAAATTATGATAAAATCATCTCAAAACCATGTATTTGCTGTGTTTCAACTATATAAAGTGCTTACTGAGCAAAAATAATTTCCCTTAATGATCATTAGCAGGTGCCAAAATGACCCTTCAGTTAATGCTACATACCACGGGTAATCTGTTTTTTCTATTGAATCAATTGCATGTGGATGGTTATTGGTGATCAGATACCAATTGTAGTTGTGACTTCAGTATTTTTGAATGTATATTGCTTTTAAATTAAACTAAACCTTTGCCCCCAAATTCAGAGAACTGGAAGGTCTTTGGGCAGTGGTTAGTCTTAGCTCTCTATGGGGATGTTTTATTGCCCCAAACAGATTTACAGTCTCCTTAAAGACAATCTATCCCTGCCTTTCACATGTAATAGCTGTGTATCCATGGAAGAATCACTTACGCTCTCTAAGTCCTAATTTCCTTCTTTGTAATACAATAATAACAGGACCTACTTCACTGTGACAATCAAATGAGGTAATACGAGTAAAACATGTTACAAACCTTAAGGCATCATAAAACTTTACCTGCTATAGTTTTTTCTATCTGAATTCAATGAGTATTTTCATTCTTCTTCATTTCACCTTAAGATATCTGGATATTCATCTTTCATTCATTCTCTTTGAGTACCTTGCCCAGTTACCTACCTTTCTATAATCCTGTCTATAACATCTGTTGGATGGTTATATGCCAGAAGACTGCTGTTGTTTATGGCTAACACACTCCATTTTTGATATGTCTTTATGACAGTGAATCAGTGTTTGTCAGGGAGAGAAAACACATATATCCACATACAACTGTAGATGGTGGTTTAAAACTGGGAACTGGTATTTTCTTTTTCCCATAGTTCCCAAGTTTTGCTTCCAAATGATTGTTTTCTATAATAAAACTGTTAATAAGTGAATAGTATATTCATAGCATCTTAAATTTAAAGCTGGAAAAGCCCTTACATCCCAGTCCCTTATATCCCTTATCTCCTAGTCCATTGTCCAGATGATGAAATTGAAGGTTGGCGGTCAAAGAACTTAATGGCGGTCATAAGAATATATACTATTAGAAGTGGGATTTGAACTTTTGTCCTCTGATTCCAGCACTATACTATATTGACTCTTAATAATTAATTTTATGTGAATCTTATTCTTATTTTGTTTTATTTACTTGCTTCACACTGTTGTATAAAGTTTTTATGACCTTTAATGTAAAATGTTTGTGCATTTTTATGCATATATGGTCAACACAGATATATTTTCATACATAGACACAGACAAATATAGACTATACACACACACACACACATAAACATATTTACACATATACACACACATATAAAATGACTACTAGTTGGCAAAAAGTAAAAACATGACCTGGCTTATAATAGAAGTAGAAGTGTGTGTATGTGTGTGTGTGTGTGTGTGTGTTTGTGTGCATGCGCATGCAGGTCTAAATTTATGTGTATATATGTGTATGGATTATGTGATACGTAATATGCATATAATATATAATAATAGTTTACATACATTTTATGGATATAGATATATACTTTATATCTATAGCTATAATGTCTTAATGGATAGAAAGCTGGTTTTGGAGTGAAGGAAGACCTGGGTGTGAATCTTAAATTTGACTCTTACTAAGTGTAACATTAGACAACTCACATTTTTAATGCCCCAATCTCATATGAACGAAAATTGCCTTTAAGTTATTGATCTGTTTTGCTAGATGAATTTCTTCCCAAAGAACTCTGTATGCTGATGAAATCACACATCTAGTCCAAATGAATGTGTATACATGCACTCCCCACCCCCCACCCCCCACACCATTTATTTTCCTCCTTATCCATTCTTTCTCTTTCCCTCCTTTTCTTTAAAGGTTTTCTCCTTGCATACTTAGGCATTCGACCTGTGATTTCATTGATATAAAGATTTCCTAAGTGAGAAAACTCTCTTCAACAATGCAAATCATCATCTTCTCTACAATTTACAACATTATCAAGAGCATTGAAAGTTAAAGTGATTTGTTTAAGGGTATATAACCAGTATGTATTGGAAATGGAACTTTAACCTCCAGATCTTTCTGGTATTGAGGTCAGATCTTTATCCATTACATAACATACATATATACCTACTATCTACCTATGTATCAATCTACCCTTTCTTTATTCCTCAATTGAAATATCTAATCTATGACAATGTAAATATGGAGGGCTGACCTTAGGGTCAGGGGTTCTTGGGTTTTAATTCTGTCCATGATGTATGGCAACTGTTTGATCATGGCCAAATCACTTTATGTGTCAGTATCCTAGGGACTTCTAAATGTCTGTATGTTGTAGAAGAGATGATGATCGGCATATGTAGAAGAAGTTTCCACAATAGGAGTTCATTATACCAATTAAATTAGAGGTTAGGAGACATTTTTATTTTATTATTTATTTTGTTACTAATTTTATGTAAAGAACACAGAGTGGGTATATTTTTAGTTTTTAAAGCTTGCAAAATTATTTCTTTACAGTAATTCTTCCCGTTTTACAGTTGACAAAACAAGCTCTGAGTGCTTAAAGGACTTTATAGCTAATAAATAGCTGAGATGAAATTGGCATCCAGGTTTCCTGACATTCTATTTACCACTTCAAGCTGCTTCTCAAACTTGGGAGAATATTTAGGATTTCCCTATTATAGATAAGCTCATACTCTAAGGGTCATATAAGTATATCAAAGTCTAGAATATTTACAGAAAGTGTCATAATTTACAGAAAAAAGTCAGTTTTTTCACCATTATTTACCTTCTTTATCATAATTCTGCTCTAATGTTTCATAACAGGATGGAAGTAACTCCAGAAATCTTAAAGACTATAAAGTACAAAATCTGGCAGATCCTACCAAGCTTTGAGTATGGATTTAGAGCTGATCTGTGTAGCTGTGTAGAACTGTGTAGAACCAGCATAGGCTAGGCTCTAAGTCTAGGAACTAGGATAAGCTCATCATTAGTTTAACTATAGGTTGATGTACAAAAACCATTTACCAAGGCATAGGGTAGTGAAGGGATCACTTGCACTGATAAAATCAGAGATGATTAAAGTATTGAAGTAAATATGTTCTATCCCAATAAATTGATTTTCTATCTAAAATCTAATTTATAGTAATTTATAGTCTTTCCATTAGCTTCAAATAGGGCCTGACTTGCCATTAATAGAAGATGAAATCATATGTCTGTAGGAGATTCTCTTCTTAGTTTTTGCAGAAAAGAGACCTTCATAGATAAAAATTGATTTCACTTTGAGAAAAGAAATGAAAGATAATTATATCCCTCCAACCACAATGCCTTCATAATTCTTCATTGTACAAAGGGGCAAAATAACCATTTGCATTTTGGAAAAGCAATGAAAGGTATCTCATTGTACCATAAATAGGGTCAGAAATTCCCAAATTGGCAGCAATAAAGGAGTGACTTCTGGGATTATCCAAAATAGGGTGATAAGTTGGAAGAAGTTAAAAATGGCTGGAGCCTGAAAGCTTCCATTCCATTCTAATAAATATACCTTTCATCACCTCTAATGATATGAGGTCATTGTCATGACAGAATTAGCTTAGTGTATCACTGTGCTCTATAACACATGTAATAACTCTAAGAGTTTCATTTTTTCTGGATCATAAAATAGTATGCATATTGAAGGTGTACAATGAAGCTCAGAAATGTCAGATGCTCATCAGAAATGAGTCAGGGTCATATCTAATGTCATTTTCCCTTAGTGCCCATAATTCTTTGCATAATTTTTAGGAAAAGTAGAATATGTAATATGTAAGTTGGAAAACCATTCTCAATCACAAAAACTGCTTATGCCACTACAAGATTTCAGATTATGAGCCAAGAAATTCACACCCACAATGAAACTGGCAAGAAGCCCAGAACTCGTCATTTTCATTTTAGGCACTAAAATTCTTACATAGCTTTGCTTAAAGAGTAACTGGGCTGTTAAAATGTCCTCTGGACTTAAGATTTATTTACATATGATCCAAGCCTTACTTTAGCAAGGTTATTTATATGCCAAATTTATTTTAAGTTGATAATGCTATTTTTAAATTGTCCAAAAAATATGAGCTCCCTCTTTTCTGAGATTTTTTTTTCTTTTTCATTTCCCCAACTCATAAAGAGTTATGACACCAAGAGCATCCTGATAAGGATGAATATCTGAACAAGAGAGATAATAGTGATGTTTTTATAGACATCTGCATTGGATAAGTTTTTATTAATGAAAACTTATGGAGCAAAAAGAAGCTAGTTGGATATATGAATACTCATGTCTTTTCCCCAATTTGAAAATGGTGATGGAATTAGCTCATAAGGGGAAAATATAAAGATATGAGTAACCATTGACTTCCATGAATTGCTTCTGTGATACTTTTCTTATCTCCTTATATTTTCCCTTCAAATATTCTGAAGTCTCCTTGAGATTCCTTACATGATTCTATATCTCCTGACTCCAGGCACTTTCACTGGATGTTCCTTAAGTCTAGAGTTTTCTTTTACTAAATCTCCATTCCTTTGCTTCCTTGTCTTCTTTTAAATCATAGACACAACCATCCATTTCTCATCCTTTCCTGATCCTTTCCTCTGTTGATTATCTCCAGTTATCCTGTATTATTTTGTACATATATATCTGCATGTTGTCTCCCCGTTATATTGCGGGGTCCTTTAGAGCATGAATTATTGTTTGCTTTTCTTTGAATCCTCAGGGCCTGGTATTTAATGATAAATGTTTATTATTGATTTGATTTGCAATGGTAGGAAGTAGGGGTAAGTGATAAAATTAAAAAAAGAAATTTATGTGATAATTTTATTATATATTTGAAAGGAATAGCAAGTTGTAAATAGTATATTTGTAGTTTCATGTGCAATCATCTTTTTGTTATACTGTGTCATGCTTGTTTTCTTCCATAAGTTGAAAATAAAATAAAAACAAAACTATCAACAAGCACTATTTGTAATGGGAATAAACTAAAACTCTTTTCAGTAAGATCAGGGGTGAAGCAAGGTTGTCCATTATCACCACTAGTATTCAATTTGTACTAGAAATGCTAATTACAGCAGCAAGGTGAGAAAAAGAAATTGAAGGAATTTAGAATAGGCAACGAGAAAAAAAAAACTATTACTCTAAAGAGATGATATGATGATATACTTTGTTAATCCTAGATAATCAACTAAAAACTGTTGAAGCAATTAATAACCTAAGCAAAGTTGCAAGATATAGAATAAACCCATATAAATAAATCCTCAACATTTCTATATATTCCAACAAAGTCCATCAGGAAGAGATTGAAAGAGAATTTCTTTAAAAAATAACTGCAATTTGGCTAATATAGAACTATGTTTTACACAATTTCCCATTTACAAGTGCTGTCACATTGCTTGCCTTCTCAATGAGTGATGGAGTGGCGGGAAGAAGGGAGAAAATTTGGAAATCAAAATGTTTAAAATGTTAAAAATAACTAGTAAATTTGTTTTTTAAAGTTCTATAGGAAGTAAGTTGTTATTCTAGTTGTATATCTCAACTGAAATGTTTAGTTTGACTTCATGGCATTTGTATCTCTTCAAGTTTAACATATTTAGAGCTGAGGACATTGCTTACTATATCAAGGATGGAAATAACAGAAGAGAATTTGGAACTCAAAATTTTATTGTTTTAAATGCTTTAAAGTGTATTTTATTTTTCTCCAGAACATGAAAAGAAAGTTTTCAACATTTGCCTTTGAAAAACCTTGTGTGGAACTCAAAATTTAAAAAAAAAATGAATGTGAAAAATAATTTTATATGCAATTGACCAAAATAAAATATTATTAAAAATAAAATGAAATAAAATAATTTCAGATAATATGAGATACTTGGATGCCAAGATAAACTCGGGAACTATATGAACATAATTACAAAACACTTCTCACAGAATTTAAAAACACATCTGAACAATTAGAGAAAAATTAATTCTTTATTAGGATGATTAAGTATTCAATATTTATTTATATGATAAAATGAGAATTCGATCTAAATTGAATTGACTTACTTATTCAGTGTCATATCAATCAAACCAAAAAATATGTTATAGAGCTAGAAAATCAATAATAAAATTTATTTAGAAGAATAAATGGTCAAGAATATCAATGGATCAATAAAAATGTTAAGGAAACTAGCCTAGCAATAACACATTTCAAACTATATTATAAAGTAGTAATCATGAAAGAAATATGTTACTAAAAAATAGAGTGGTAGATCAGTGGTATAAAACATATTAGTCTACATATTAGTAAATAGTAGAAAATAATAAATATTAGTAAAACAGTAGTAAATGAACATAGTAAAAAAAAATGGTAATGAAAACTGACAATGACAAACCCAAAGATCCAAGTTTTAGGGAATAAAACCTCACTGGT
This sequence comes from Antechinus flavipes, assembly GCF_016432865.1. NCBI lineage: Eukaryota > Metazoa > Chordata > Mammalia > Dasyuromorphia > Dasyuridae > Antechinus > Antechinus flavipes. The sequence continues at coordinate 449,101,522 of NC_067400.1, forward strand.
TGACAAAAATTGCTGGGAAAAACTACAAAGTGGTTTCATAGAAAGTAGATATAGACCAACATCTCATGCCAAATATCAAGATAAGGTCAAAATGTATACATGATTTAGAAATAAAAGGTGATATCATAAACAAATTAGGAGAGCATGAAAAATCTTACCTGTAACATTTATAGATAAAGGAAAAATTTGTGACCAAAGAAATGATAGAAAGATCAAGGGAAATGAAATGGATAATTTAGCTTATATTAAATTTAAAAATTTTTGCAGAAGGAAAATCAATGAAACTGAGATTAGAAGGAAAGCAAAAAATTGCAAAAAAGATTTTCATAGGATTTTTTTTGATAAAAGTCTCATTTCTAAACATATATGAAACTGAGTCAAATTTATGAAAATATTAATTATTCTCCAGTTGATAAATGGTCAAAGAGTAGGACAGACACTTTTCAGGAGAAGAAATAAAAGCTATTTATAATTATATGAAAAAATGGTTTAAATCACTATTGATTAGAAAAATGCAACTTACAAACAACTCTGAGGCACCATTTAACACTTATCAGATTAGCTAATATGACAGGAATAAAAAAATAACATGTATGTGGGGATGTGGAAAAATTGGGACCGTAATGCATTCTTGGCTGAGTTGTGAAATAGTGCAACCATTCTGTAGAACAATTGGAACTATACCCAAAAGAGTTATAAAACTGTGCATAACCTTTGACCTAACAATACCACTACTAAGTCTGTGTCCCAAAGAGATCAAATCAAAATGGAAAGGACACATGTACACAAGTATCCATAGCAACCCCTATTGTGGTGACAAAAAATTGGAAATTGAGGGAATGTCCATTTTGTGGGGAATGAATGAAAAAGTCATGGTATCATGCGTTATCTACTGATTTTAAAAAACCTGGGAAGACTTATATGAACTAATGAAAAGTAAAGTGAACAGGACCAGAAGAATATTGTACATATACAATGATCAACTGTGAATCTGTGAATCAACTTGGTTAATCTGATCAATATAATGATCAAAGAGAATTCCAAAATATTTATGATAATTTTTTTTTTTTTTAAAAGCTGTCCATCTCTAGAGAGAGAACTGATAGAGTCTGAGCACAGATTGGAGCACAATTTTTTCATTTTATTTTTATTGATTTTTTGGGGAATATGGCTAATATAGAACTATGTTTTATATAACTTCACATTTATAAATGATATCACATTTCTTGTCTCTTCAATGGGGGAAAGAGTGGGAGAAGAGAAGAGAATTTGGAAATCAAAATGGAAAAAAAATTTAAATATATATATATTAAAAATTGTTCTACAGGAAGTGAATTGTGAATGGAAAGCTAGTCTCTCAAACTAGTTTGACTTTATGATATCCATATCTTCTCATGTTTGACATATTTACTCAGAGCTATGTAAAAGAAGACCTCTTGTTTTAGAACAGCACCAGATATAGATTAACCATGAAATATCAAATCCTTATCTCTTTAAATGTGGGCCCTGTGAAAGTTTCTATTGTGATGTTGAGTGCCATTTATTACTATGAAGGTTTTCTGTTGCCTGTGCCAATAAAAACATGTTGGGGGTGACACCAAGGCCGGCTTTTAAAATTTGCATGTACTGCCACACAATAATACTGGCTTTGTCTTTGCAAAAGAGCTTTGGGATACATATAATCCTATATTGATGTAAGAGCCTTTAAAAAAGATCACTTTTTTTTTTTTTTTACTTTTTTATGTTAACAAAGAAATACTTCACTTAAATCCTACTCCAATGCCTCATCATCATAGAGTAGAAAAAGAGAAAATAAAATTTAAAACTAAAGATTACTTTTCAGTGCTTTGAGATTCCAGCAGCATTTTACCTAGTGTTGAATAATAAGAGTTTCTATTTATGTGAAGCAGACCAAGCCTAGCTTCTAGAAGAATTGGCCTCAAAGAGCCCCTCTGCCACCTACTAGTTACATGTTTTTAAATATCATTTAATCTCTCTGAAAATCAATTCTCTCATTGGTTAAATGGTGATAATAATTTGTACAATCCATTTCACAGGAATGTTGTGAATAAAGTATTTTCCTGATCCTAAAAATTCTATAAAAATGTTATCTATGATTATTATCCCGCTTTTATTTTGTCATATCATTTTATTTATACTATCCTTTGGTACATTTGTAGAAAAACAATAGACTGAACATTTATTAAACACTTAAAATATTCAGATTGCTATGCTGGATGTTGAAGAGTGACTTAATTTTGACTGTCAAAGAGCCTGTTATATATATTTCCTTGTGAAACTGAATGGAAAAGTGTGTTTACATGGATGAAGCTTTTCTTGGGGCTTTTCACCATCTCTGGCATGCCTTCACTTAGGATTTCCTCTAGGATGGGATTTCTTAACTTTATTTGTTTTATCAATCCTTTGGGCAGTCTGGTGAAGATTATGGATACTTTCTCAGATTCATGCCTTTAAATTCATAAAAAATTATGTGGGATCGTGAAATATATATAAACATATTAAAAAAAATAAGATTATGGGCTCAAGTTTAGAAATCCTTACTTAGAAAATCAGAATTTTTCCTCCTTTGCTGAGGAATTTCTCTGGGGACATAAGAATTTGGATCATGTCTCTACAAAACTCAATTTTGACACAGGCTCTTGGGCAATAGTATAAAGAATCTCCAGAAGACCTTGATATCTATTACTAAAATCTAAGTGTTGGATGGTTTGTTATTTTTGCTTCTGTCTCTTTTACCTTCTAAATTCTTGGCACTAATTAGGATTCCTTTTTGCTTCTATAGATAATTTTCTTCCTGGTTTTTACTTTCAGGCCCATCTCAAGGCAAGGGGTTTTTAACTTTTTTTATGTGGTGGATACATCTGGAAGTCTGATGAACCTACAAACTCCTCAGAATAATGTTTTTTAAATGCATATTATAAAACAACAAAGTCTGACTATATTGAAATAAAAAAAAGTATTTTTTCCTACCTAAGTTCATGATTCCCTACATATATTCATAGATCTCTTAGTTTAGGAATTTCTCTTCCAATACACAGAGAATTCTTCAAGCCCTTTGTCAATTATGTAGGGTCTTCTTTACTTTGAATATACATAGTAGTTTCTTGGCAAGCATTATATATAGTATATGAGTCACTACAAGTTTTTTCTATCTCCCATGTGCAGTTCTAAGTCTTATACCCTTCTTATCAGTGCCACCTCCTATTGTGAGCTACTGTGGCAAACTGACTATTGATCCTAATTTGTTGTGGGCTACTGGCTGTGATTTTATTCATGTATGGCATTGTTCCTGTCTTTCTTTGAGAAATGAGGCTAACTTGCTCAACTGTATTTTACTGGCAATTGTCAGCTTGCTGAGTCTTTTTTTACAATGGGTAAATGTAAGCTTTGTATTTTGGTTTGACGTTGAAGCAACTATTTGATAACTTTGCCCTTTGTGTCTGTAGTGCTATTCCTGTAGTCAGCCTACAGATTTCTGTTAGATTCTAAAGCCAATAAGTCTTAAGGTATCTATTATTTATGAAGTGTTCACAAGGGACACAGTACTCTACTAGGTATTTGAGATAGGTTTTTACAAAATTAGACACAGCTCTTATTAACAGAGACTATGTGTACCCAAATTTTATAGACTGCTAAAATAAAGTATTTAATATTAACTAGGCAAAAAATAAACCCCCAACCCCTAATTCTTTTCTGATTCAACTATTATATTGTTACTTTTTCTGGTTATACATGTATATTTATTTTTAAAAATTTACTTATGAAACATGTTAGGAGAAAAAATCAGAACAAAAGGAACAACCAGCAGAGGACAAAAAAAAAAAGAAGTGAATTTAGCATGTGTTGATTTACATTCACTCTCCCTAATTCCCACTCTAAATATAGATGATGTTTTCATCCAAAGTTTATTGGGATTGTCTTGGATCACTGGCCCATTGAGAAGAACTAAGTCTTTCATAGTTTGTCATTGCACAATTTTGTTGTTATTGTGTACAATGTATTACTAGTTTTGTTTGTTTCACTCAGAATTAATTTAATTTTTAAAGAAATTCTGAATTCAACCAATCCTTGATTAAAATGCTAAAAAATAACAATGAGTTTGTAATCAGTTAGAATCCTTTACCATTTTTTCACATGAACAACTGTCTAGCTAAATCTCCTTCATCTTACATTTATGAATTTGGTTATGGTTAAAGTGTGTGTGTGTGTGTGTGTGTGTGTGTGTGTGTGTGTATGTGTGTATGGATGTTGAAAAGATAAGACTTAGTTTTGACTGTCAAAGAGCCTATTACATATATTTCCTTGTGGACCTAAATGGAAAAGTGTTTACATGGATGAAGCTTTTCTTGGGGCTTTTCACCATCTCTGACATGCCTTCACTTAGGATTTCCTCTAGGATGGGATTTCTTAATTTTATTTGTTTTATCAATCCTTTAGGCAGTCTGGTGAAGATTATGGATACTTTCTCAGATTCATGCCTTTAAATTCATAAAAAATTATGTGGAATCATAAAATATATGTAAACATATTTTAAAAAATAAGATCATGGACTCAAGTTTAGAAATCTTTACCTGGAAAATCAGAATTTTTCCTCCCTTGCTGAGGAATTACATATATACACATATATAAAATCATGGTATGGAATGACCCTGGCTTCTCAAATGCTGAACTAGCTAAGCATAAGCTCACCAAACTGAAGAGGATTGTAGTATAGGTGCAGAATGCATGCTAGAAGATCATTCAGGTGAGGTGTGGACAGGGTCATCATCAAAGTGTTGGCCTTCAGGCAATACATTTTGTGACCACATGACATGGAAACCATAAAATAAAAATATATAATGAACTTCAGTTTCCACCTCTCCCAAAGCCCACCTAATATTTACTTTTTTAATACCCAGGATATTGTAAAATAAAAGAAAAGGTGAAATAAAAAGAGGCAGAGAATGATTAAATATCACTTATCCTCAAGATCATCTATATTTAATTCTTAGTGTCCTTGGTTTATAGTTTGTCCAATAATAGAGGAGTGAACTTATAACCATATTGACATTCTTGCTAACTTAATAGAAATTTCCACAGACATTGAAACAAAGGCAGTGGCAGAATTGATTTCTTCTCTTGACCAAAAAGAACAAGTACTACCAACTACTAAAATCATTTACTTATCTTATTTTTCTGTGCTCAAAGTGGACATAAACCAACAAACTAAATTACTATGAAGATAATGGAAGTTTATGCAGAAATATTCATAAAAGAAAGTGAGGCAAGAAAGTCTTACTGGAGAGTCTCTAAATTAGTCTGTAATTTACTCTTGATGGCTTCAAAATGATACTGGACCAAGAGGACAGGGCAAAAATTATGTTTAAAAATATGGTTCAATTCATTGATTGAAAAAAGACCAAAGACTTATCAAATACTTAAAAACTTGTATCATTACTTTTTGGACACTTTTTCAAGAAGGAAATTTCTTCTTCTTCCTGCAATAGTAAAGTTAAAAGGTGCCAGACTTGGCAAGATCATAATGAAATTTTTTAAAAAATGAAATTGACTATGTCTTTACAAAGAAGATGCAATCGATTATAGATGTGATTTTTGAGTTGTCTAAGTGCAATCAGATCATCAGTTAGATAGAGCTAGTATCTCCAATAACTTGAGCAAAACCTTTAAAAACAATTAAAGAAGGGGAAGAATCTGGGAAGATGCTGGAATAATTCATTAAATTTCAAGCTCTCCAGATTTCTCCCACAAACATAACAAATTTGCATCTTAGGGCAAACATAGACTGATGAAAAACCAAGAGAACTTGATCAAGAGTCAAAGAGTGTTAGGATTCTTACAAGGTACTAAGTCAGTGGAATTGATAGAGACAATAATTATCTAATTTAGCATGGTTCAGTATGATTGATCTGATCCTACAACGAGTTGTTATAGGTCAGAACTTGAAACAAGGTGCTAAGTAAGTGGGATTGAGGAGACAGTGGTTAAATCTAGTTTAGCATTGATTTAATCCTACAACAAATAATGATTTCCTAGTGATATAATGATTGATGTATACTCAGTGTGGGGTATATAAGGAGGAGCTGTCAGGGCCAGAAAGGACAAGCCCACTAGAAGCTCTTGGAACTGCAGCCAGGATTCAGTCGAGGAGATTCATAAGCCAGAGAAGGCAGCTTAAACTCTCGGAATCAAGACTACAGAAGGCCTCTAAGAAAGCTAACTGGGCCCAAGGAAGGAGACAAGACTTTGAAAGAGACATTAGAGGATTTGGACTTTAACTCCTGGCTGCATTTGAGACAATTATTGAATTGAACTGAAACTAAGGCTGCCTCCAGAAGCTCCCCAAGAAACCTGCTCCCAGAGAATACTTTATTTTAAAGAATAATATTACAGAACAGAGGTGTTCTTGGAACAACCTAAGAAGATCCAGAGAAAGACTCTTGGGCTATTGATTAACCAATGTGAAGTGAAAACACCTCCAGGTTTACTCCACAGAAACAGTCAGTGAGGATCTCTGGGGCTAGTTGGGATTGACTATAGTCTTAGCAGAAAACACAGAAACTTTCACCTCCCAGACTTTCACCTCTCAGTCCACAGTCTGAGAAAACAGAGGGAACATTGGCTGATTAGGAATGCCAGGCCCAATTGTGCTGCAGAGATGCAGCCCTGGGCAAGAAAGACACCAATGAGTATGTAAGCAGTGGGGCAGGGACATTGATGACTGTGGGTACTCACAAGAGCAGGGAGCTCTGGGTCTGGGAGTTCCAGGTCAGAGGGGAGAGCTGAAGTGCAGCTAGAGGAACCATTCCCCACCTCATTATTAGAGATGCTTACACTAATACTTCTCATAAAAAAAAATGAACTTGCAAAGAAGAACCCAATCTTAGAAACTTACTATGGGAATGAGGAAGACTGGACTTTTAGCTTCAGAAGAGGAAAGTGAAGTGAAAAAAGCTTCTTTTCCCCCAAGGAGTAGCATTAAATAGCTTCCTTCCCAGAAAAAATTTATACAAGAACTCAAAAAAATGTTAAAAACAGATGAGAGGCATTTGAAGGAAAAAATAAAAACCATTCAAGAAAAACAAGAAAATTATGAAAACAAAATTAACCAACTAAAAAAGGAGATAGATAGTCTTAAAGATGAAAATAACTCTTTAAAAATTAGAATTGGGCAAAAGGAAGTCAATGGATCTATGAGACTAAGAAATAAAACAGAATTTAAAGAATGAAAAAAATGGAACAGGATGTAAAGCAAAAGAAAAACAACAGATCTTCAGAACAAATCAAGAAGAGACCTGAAAGCTGTGACCAAAAAAAAAAAAAAAATCGACACAAAAATGCAAGAAATAATCCAAGAAAATTGTCCTGGAATGATAGAACAGGAGAGCATAGTAGAAATGGAAAAAACCTACTACTTGCCATCTCACATCTTTGTGGAAAATACATAGGAATATTATTTACAAATTTCAAAATCCCCAGATCAAACAGAAAATTTTGTAAGAAATAAGAAAAAAACAATGCAAATACATTGGAGCTACAATTAGGATGGAATAGGACTTAGCAGCAGTCACAGATCCTGGGACCATATATACCAACAATCAAAAGAACTAGGCCTGTGGCCAAAAATATCATATTCAGCAAAATTATCCATAATATTGAATGAAAAAAAACTGATATTCAACAAACTTGGGATTTTCAGGACTTTCAACAAAAAACAAAATTAATATAAAATCTAACAAATAAAAGTCAACATCAAAGATAAATTTCAAGGAACATAATATGGACAAATTGTTTATGCTTTTATAGGGAATATATGTCATATGTTTAAGACTGACATTAGCAATTGGGCAGCTCAAAAGAATAATTGGGTAAGAGTCGAGAATGGTTTGACTCTAAAAGGCAAAACTTTTTGGAAAAAGGTAAAAATAATGATTATGGTATATGAATGAGGTGCAGAGGAAGAATAGACACAGAGGCTTTAAGGGGGAAAGGAGAACTCTTAATTCTGATAATCTACTTATGCTGACCAGAACTGATGCTAAGTGAATTGAGTAGAATCAAGAGACTATTTTACACAGCAACAAAAAATTATATGATAATCAACTCTGATAGATGTGATTCTTTTCAACAATGAGGTGATTTATGTCAATTTCAATAGGTTTTTGATGGAGAGAGCCATCTGCATCCAGAAAGAGGATGGTCAGTACTGAATGTGGATCACAACATAGTATTTTCACTTTTTTGTTGTTTTCTTGCTTTTTGTTTTCTTTCTCATTTTTAAGACACATTTTCATTTTAAGAAAAGATCTATTTTTTGTTTGTTTTGTTTTACAGTGCTTTTAATAAGGAATGGTGTTGTATTTTTCCAAAAAAAGTTTTTTTTGCATCTATTAAGTTAGTGATTTGTTATTTTTGTTTTTTAAATATTATCATTTACCTTTATTACTCTGTATGTGTCTCTCTATGTCAAATGTATTTCTTGTAAACAACCTATTGTAAGTGTCTTTTTAAAAATCTACTCTGCTAGTCAGTTCTGTTTTATGGGAGAGTTCATCCCATTCACATTTAGTTATCATTACCAGCTCTGTATTTCCCTCCATCACATTTTCTCCCTTGTATATACTTTTGTTTTCTTCCCACACTATCTTCTATCATTCTTTCCCCTCCTCTTAGTACCCACCCCATCCATTATCTCATCTTCTCTTCCCTTTCACCTCTTTTCTTAACTTTTTCCCTAGTGTTTCTTCTCTCCCTTCTATTTTACCCCTTCCTTTTTCCCTCTTTTCCTCCTAATTCTTTATATGATTAGATAAATTTCTATATCCAACTGAATGATTAAGTTATTTCTTTTTAGAGCAAATACTGGTGGGATTAAGCTTCAGACAATGCTCATCCTCCCCTCTTTTTTTCCCTCCATTGTAACATGTCTTTTGAGCCTCTTCATGTGATTTAATTGTCATATAGACAACAGCATTGTAAAAGACGTACAAAACATATAGAAGAAAATACTGAATTGGCCAAATGGTAAAAGAGGTACAAGCATTTACTGAAGAAGAGAACTGTTTAGAAAGGGGAATTGGTCAAGTGGAAGAGGAGGTATAAAAGTTCATTGAAGAAAATAATTCTTTAAAAATTAAAATTGGGCAAGCAAAAACTGTCTCCATGAACCATCAAGAAAATAAAAATAATGAAAAATATACAAGAAAATGTTAACTACCTTATTAGAAAAATAACTGACATAAAAATAGATTGAGGAAAATAATTTAAGAATTATTGGATTACTTGAAAACCATTATCAAAAAGAGCCTAGATACCATTTTTCAAGAAATCATAAAAAAAAAAAACTTACTTGATATCTCAGAATCAGAGAGTAAAATAAAAATTAAAAGAATCACTCATTCACCTCCTGAAATAGAAACCCCCAAAATTAGCTCTCAGGAATATTATATCTAAATTCCAGAGCTCTTAGGAATAAAAATGAAATATTGTAAGTAGCTAGAAGGAAACAATTCAAACATCTCTGAACCATAATAAGAATCACAAAGATTTAGCAGCTTTTACCTTAAGGGATCCAATGACCTGGAATATGATATTCTAGAAGGCACAGAAGCTAGGATTATAAGCAATAACAAACTATCCAGGAAAGCTGAACATAATCCTTCAGGGAAAAAAATGGATTTTTAATGATTAAGAGAAGTTTTAAACATCTCTGATGAAAAGATCAGAACTTAACAGAAAATTTGACATTCAAACACAAGACTCAAGAGAAATATGAAAAGGTAAACCTGAAAGAGAAATCACAGGGTCTTAATATGGTTAAACTATTTGTAAACCCATATGGGAAGATGATACTTATAATTCAGAGGAAATTTATTATGACTAAGGCAGTTAGCAAGATTATACAGAAAGCACAGGTCTGAGTTGACTTTCATGGGAAGATCTAAAACAAATGAAAGGTAGAGAAAAATGGTTGTACTGCAAAGGAAAGAGCAAGAAGAACTGGAAAATTATTTTACACAAAACAGGCATGTAAGCAAGAACTTTTACAGTGAAGAAGAAAATAGTCGGGAATTGTTGGAATCCTTACTAACTGCTAAGTAATTAGAGTTGATCTAATCTTACAAGAAGTTGTTTTGGCCAGAACCTGAAACAAGGTACTAAGTAGAACTAATTAAGACAAGGCTTGTGTTCACACCTTTACTCACTGGAGTCCACAAGTATGCTAGCTTCACAAAGTACACTTTCTACACCTCCCTTAAAGCTCATTGGGCCAGAGAGCACTATGGGAGAAAACCCATAATCCCATTCTCTCAGAAGAGGCAGATAAAAGGCCAGCGATGAGGGATCTATGGCAGAATACATTTTTTCCTCTTGGCTGGCTGATCGCGCTGGACTCGAGAGGAACGACTCTTGTGCAGAGAACACTTTGACGGATTTCAGTGGAGCTATGCCAGAAGCCCTCTCTCCACGGCAAGTTGGTGGCTGGGCTCCCCAGAAGGAGATAAGAGAGACCTTCCATCTCTGTCTTGGTTGGAGGCAGAAGAAAGCAGAGTCAGAGGCTGAAGGACAGAACCTTTGGATTTGGAGACATCTGAAGGGCTCCAAGCCTCTAAACCGGCTGTGCTTTGAGAAGAACAAACTCCAACATTTGAACTCTAACAGGGAATGGGAAAGCTTGAACTTCATTCTCTGGGTTATCTGGAAGATAATGGGATGGAGAAAAATACTGAGTTAGTAAACATAACTGTTAATGTGAATGGAATGAATTTCATATAAAATGCAAGATTGTATTAGAAACTGAGTTACACAATATATTATCAGTTTTTATTATAGCTTTTTATTGACAAAACATATGCATGGTAATTTTTCAACATTGACCCTTGCAAAAACTTCTGTTCCAACTTTTCTCCTCCTCTCCATCCCCTCCCCTAGATGACAGGAAGTCCCATACATGTTAAATATGTTAAAGAATATGTCAAATACAATATATGTATACATAATTATACAGTTATCTTGCTGCACAAGAAAAATCAGATTTAGAAAGAAGGTAAAAATAACCTGAGGGAAAAAAACCCAAAATGCAAGCAAATAATAACAGAAAGAGTGTAAATGCTATGGTGTGGTCTACACTCATTTCCCGATGTTCTTTCACTGGGTGTAGCTGGTTCTGTTCATCACTGATCAATTGGAACTGATTTGGATCTTCTCATTGTTGAAGGTAGCCACTTCCATCAGAATTGATCCTCACATAGTATTGTTGTTGAAGTGTATAATGATCTTCTGGTTCTGCTAATTTCACTTAGCATCAGTTCATGTAAGTTTTTTCTCTGTATTCATCCTGTTGGTCATTTCTTACAGAGCAATAATATTCCATAACATTCATATATCACAACTTACTCAGCTATTCTCCAATTGATGGGCATCCATTCAATTTCCAGTTTCTAGCCACTACGAAAAGGTCTGCCACAAACATTTTTGCACATACAGGTCTTTTTCCCTTCTTTAATATCTCTTTGGGATATAAACCCAGTAGTAACACTGCTGGATCAAAGGATATGCACAGTTTGATAACTTTTTGAGTATAGTTCCAAATTGCTCTCTAGAAGGGTTGCATCCATTCACAACTCCACCAACAATGCATTAGTGTCTTAGTTTTTTCACATCCCCTCCAATATTCATCATTATCTTTTCCTGTCATCTTAGTCAATCTGAGAGGTATGCAGTGGTATCTCAGTATTGTCTTAATTTGCATTTCACTGATCAATAATGATTTGGGAAATTTTTTCATATAAGTAGAAATAGTTTCAATTTCTTCTGAAATTTGTCTGTTCATATCCTTTGACTATTTATCAATTGGAGAATGGATTGATTTCTTATAAATTAGAGTCAATTCTCTATATATTTTGGAAATTAGGCTTTTATTAGAACCTTTAACTATAAAGATGTTTTCCCAGTTTATTGCTTCCCTTCTAATCTTGTCTACATTAGTTTTGTTTGTACAAAAGCTTTTTAATTTGATATAACTAAAATTTTCTATTTTGTGATCAATAATGATCTCTAGTTCTTCTTTGGTCACAAATTCCTTTCTCCTTCACAGGTCTGAGAGGTAAACTATCCTATGTTCTAATTTATTTTATAATCTCATTCTTTATGCCTAGATCATGAACCCATTTTTATCTTTTCTTGGTGTACAGTGTTAAGTGTGGGTCAGTGCCTAGTTTTTGCTATAATAATTTTCATTTTCCCCAGCAGTTTTTGTAAAATAATGCATTCTTATCCTAAAAGTTGGGGTCTTTGGGTTTGTCAAACACTAGATTGCTTTGGTTATTGACGATTTTGTCCTGTGAACCTAATCTATTCCACTGATCCACAGATCCTAGTCTGTTTCTTAACCAATACCAAATGCCTTTGGTGACTGCTACTTTATAATATAGTTTTAGATCAGGCAGAGCTAGAACACCTTCATTTGATTTCTTTTTCATTAGTTCTCTTGAAATTCTTGACCTTTTGTTCTTCCAGATGAATTTTGTCATGATTTTTTTCTATTTCAGTAAAATAATTTCTTGGGAATTTGATTGGCATAGCACTAAATAAATAGATTAATTTAGGGAGTATTGTCATTTTTATTTTATTTGCTATTCAAGAGCTCTTAATATTTTCCCAATTGTTTAGATCTGACTTTATTTGTGTGGAAAGTGTTTTGTATTTTTGCTTATATAATTCCTGACTTTCCCTTGGCAGATAAATTCTCCAATATTTTATATTATCCATTGTTATTTTAAATGGAATTTCTCTTTGTATCTCTTGCTGTTGGATTTTGTTAGTGAGGTATAAAAATGCTGAGGATTTATGTGGATTTATTTTGTATCCTGCAACTTTGCTAAAATTGTGGATAATTTTTAATAGCTTTTTAGTAGATCTTTGGGGTTCTCTAAGTATATCATCATATCTTCTGTGCAAAGAGTGATAATTTGGTTTCGTCATTACTTACTCTAACTCCTTTAATCCCTTTTTCCATCTCTTATTGCCAAACCTAGCATTTCTAACACAGTATTGAATAGTAATGGTGATGGTGGGCAACCTTCTTTCACTCCTGATTTTATTGGGAATCATCCCAGGTCATCACCATTACATATAATGCTTACTGATGATTTTAAATAGATGCTATTCACCATTTTAAGGAAAAGTCCATTTATTCCTATACTCTCTAGTGTTTTTAATAGGAATGGGTGTTGGGTTTTATCAAATGCTTTTTCTGAATCTATTGAGATGATCATATAGTTTTTGTTAATTTGGTTATTGATATAGTTAATTATGTTAATAGTTCAATAGTTAATATTGAACCAGGCCTGCGTTCCTGGTATAAATCCTACTTTGTCATGGGGATGATTTTCTGTAATTGTTTTGCTAATTTTATTTAAGATTTTTGCATCAATGTTCATTAGGGGGATTGGTCTATAATTTTCTTTCTCTGTTTTCATCCTACCTGGTTCAGGTATCAGTACCATGTCTATGTCATAAAAGAAGTTTAGTAGGAGTCCTTCAATCCCTATTTTTTCAAGTAGTTTATATAGCATTGGAGTTAATTGGTCTTTAAATGTTTGGCAGAATTCACATGTAAAGCCATCTGGTCCAGGGGTATTTTTCTTAGGGAGCTGATTAATAGATTGTTCTATTTCTTTTTCTAAAATGGGACTATTTAGCCAATTTACTTCTTCCTCTTAATCTGGGCAGCCTATATTTTTGAAGGCATTCATCCATTTCATTTAAGTTACCAAATTTATTGGCATAAAGTTGAGCAAAGTAACTTCTAATTATTGCTCTAATTTTCTCTTCATTGGTGGCAAGTTCTCCCTTTTCATTTTTAAGACTACAAATTTGATTTTCCTCTATCTTTTTCTAATCAAATTTACCAAGGGTTTCTCTATTTTGTTGGTTTTTTCATAGAACCAACTCTTAGTTTTATTTATTAATTCAATAGATTTTTTTTAACTTTCAATTTTATTTATCTCTTCTTTTTTTTTTTAAATAATTTCAAGTTTAGTGTTTGGGGATTTTTAATTTGCTCTTTTTCTAGCTTTTTTAGTTGCAAGCCTAATTCATTGATTTTCTCTTTCTCTGTTTTATGCAAGTAGGCCTCTAGAGATATAAAATTTTCCCTTATTATTGCTTTGGCTGCATCCCACACATTTTGGTATGTTGTTTCATTATTGTCATTCTCTTGAATGAAATTATTAATTATGTTTATGATTTGCTCTATCACCCATTCATTCTTTAGGATGAGAATAATTAATTTCCAATTACTTTTTGGTTTATTTTCACCTGGCTATTTATTAAATATAATTGTTATTGCATTGTTATCTGAAAAGGATGCATATATTATTTCTGCCTTTCTGCATTTGAATTTGAGATCTTTGTCCTAATATATGGTCAATTTTTTATAGGTTTCATGAACTGCTGAGAAGAAAGTGTATTCCTTTTTGTCTCCATTTAGTTTTCTCCAAAGTTCTATCATACCTAATTTTTCTAGTTTCTATTTACCTCTTTAACTTCTTTCTTATTTATTTTGTGGTTTGATTTATCTAGTTCTGAGAGTGCAAGGTTGATATCTCCCACTGTGACAGTTTTGCTGTCTTGGTGCATATATGTTTAGTGTTGATATTGCTTCAATATCTATGCTACCCTTTACCAAGATATAGTACCTTTCCTTATCTCTTTTAATTAGATGAGTTTTTTGCTTTTGCTTGATCTGAGATCAGGATGGCTATCCCTGTTTTTTTACTTCACCTGGAGCCTACTAGTACATTTTGCTCTAGCCTTTTATCTTTACTCTGTATGTATTACCCTGCTTCAAGTGTGTTTCCTGTAAACAAGATATTGTAGGATTCTGGATTTTAATCCAGTCTGCTATCCACCCCTACTTTATGGGGGTGTTTACCCCATTCACACATGCAATATATTATTAACAAGAAACATCACCAGTGAACAGGAAACTAAAGCCACTTTAGGTACTACTTTGCCTAATTTTATGCCAATAAATCTGTCAATCTAAGTGAAATGGATAAACATTTACAAAAATATAAATTTCTTAGATTAAGAGAAGAATAAATTGAATACTTAAATAACTCAACCTTAGGGAAGAAAACAAACTGAGCAAACTCTCAATGAACTCCTTAAATAAAAATCCCCAGGACCTGATGAATTTCCAAATGAATTGTACCAAACATCTAAACAACAATTAATTTCAGTACTATATAAAGCATTTGAAAAATAGGCAAAGGAGTCCTAACAAATTTCTTTTATGACACAAATATGGTGTTGATACTAAAATAAGGAAGAACAAAAACAGAAAAAGACCCTCAACCAATTTCCTTTAGAATATAGAGGCAAAAATGTTAAATAAAATATTACCCAAGAGCTTATAGCAATGTATTACAAAGATTCTATACTATGACCAAGTAAAATTTATACCAGAAATGCAGGACTGGTTCTATATCAGGAAAGTATCAGCATATTTCCTCTTCATATGACTTAATTGTCCCATTATATCCCCTTTCCTCTTTTCCCAGTACATATCTTTTCTCATCCCTTAATGTCTTTTTCTTTGATATTACATCAGAGTCCCTTCACAGCCACACACTAAGTTCATGTAATGCCTCACTCTGCCTGCCCCAGTGATAGACACAGTTATAGATATCCTTTTCCTATCTAGGGATGTAAAAACTTTAACCTTTGAACAATATATATTTTCCACTGTTTACCTGCTTATGTTTCTCTTGAGTCTGTATTTATAGATTAAATTTTTTTGTTTAGTTCTGTTTTTTTTCAATAGAAATGATTGAAAGTGTCTTACTTCATTGAAGATCCATTACCTCCTCTGAAAGATGATTCTGAGTCTCACTGGATAGTTAATTCTTCCTTAGAGTCCTAGGTCCTTTGCTTTCTGGAATATGGTAATTCAGGTCCTCTGATCCTTTATTGTAGAAGTTAACCAATGCTGAGTAATCCTGAGTGTTGCTCCTTGATATTTGAATTATTTTTGTCTGACAGCACCAATATTTTTTCCTTGAGATTGTAATTCTGGAGTTTTGTTTTCCTTGTGGTTTTCCTTGTGGGTTCTCTTTCTAAAGGTGATCAATGAATTCTTTCAATGAGTATTTCTCCCTCTGTTTCTAGAATATTGGGGCAGTTTCCCATAATGATCTCTTGAAGAATTGAAGAATGCTGTCCTCTTTTTTTTTTTTTTTTTTTTTTTTGGTCATGGCCTTCAGGTAGCCCAATAATTTTTAAGTTATCTCTTCTGGATATGTTTTCCAGGTTGGCTATTTTTCCAATGAGGTATTCACATTTTCTTTCATTTTTTCATTTTATTTTGTTTGACTGATTCTTTATATCTCATAGTCATTAGCTTCAATTCTAGTTTTTAACATGTGATTTTCTTCAATTAGCTTCTGTATCTCTTTTTCTATTTGGTTAACTTTACTTTTGAAAGTGTTCTCTTCAGTGGATTTTTGTTTTGCTTTTGGACAATTGTATTTTTAAGGAGTTGTTTCCTTCAGTCAGTTTTTTTTTCCTTTTCCAAATTGTTAACTCTCTCTTGCATATCTCTCATTTCTTTTCTCACTTTTTCTTCTACCTCTTTTATTTGCCTTTTGAAGTCTTTTATGAAAATTTCCAAGAAGCCTCTTAGGAGTTATTAAACTGTGCATACCCTTTGATCCAGCAGTGTTTCTACTGGGCTTATACCCCAAAGAGATACTAAAGAAGGGAAAGGGACCTGCATGTGCCAAAATGTTTGTGGCAGTCCTGTTTGTAGTGGCTAGAAGCTGGAAAATGAATGGATGCCCATAAATTGGAGAATGGTTGAGTACATTGTGGTATATGAACGTTATGTAATATTATTGTTCTGTAAGAAATGACCAGCGGGATGAATACAGGGAGGACTGGTGAGACTTACATGAACTGATGCTAAGTGAAATGAGCAGAACCAGGAGATCATTATATACCTCAACAATGCTACTATTTGAGAATGTATTCTGATGGAAGTAGATCTCTTTGTTAAAGAGAGCTAATTCAATTTCAATTGATCAAAGATGGACAGAAGCAGCTACACCCAAAGAAAGAACACTGGGGAATGAATATAAACTGCTTGCATTTTTGTTTTTCTTCCTGGGTTATTTATACCTTCTGAATTCAATTCTCCCTGTGCAGCAAGAAAATTGTTTGGTTCTGCAAACATATATTGTATCTAGGATATACTGTAACCTATTTAACATGTAAAGGACTGCTTGCCCTCTGGGAGAGGGGGTGGAGGCAGGGAGGGGAAAAATAGGAACAGAAGTGAATGCAAAGGATAATGCTGTAAAAAATTACCCTGGCATGGGTTCTATCAATAAAAAGTTATTTAAAAAAATAGAAGCCTCTCTGGGTTTGAGACCAATTTATATTTCTCTTTGAGATTTTTTTTCTGTAGCTATTTTGTCTTCTGAGTTTGTTTTGGTCTGCTCTGTCACTACAATAGCTTTCTATGGTCAAGATTCTTTTCTGTTTCTTGTTCATTTTCTTTCCTTTTCTTTTGGTATTTCCTCTTTTTTATATACTTTAAAGGCGGAATTGTGTTCCCAGGGTAAAGATGGTGCTGTCCCAAGTTTTCTGTGCAACTCTGAGTCTTGGCTTTGAAAACAGGAGTCCCTCATGTTTGTAGAGAGTATTTTTGTCTGTTTTTTCAGGAAATAATCTAGTTTCCCAGAATTTACCTTCTGTACTGGGACTGGAAGCTGCCCCACTGATTTGCTTCTCTACTGAGCCAGGACTGAGGTTGTTAGTTGCTGATTAAGACACTCTCACCAGCTTTCCCAGAGACTCTGGGAGCTGGACTGACCACCTTTTTACCCCAGGGAGACTGACCTTTTTAAAAGTTTTTCCAGACTATCTTAATCTGGAGAGTAGTTTCATACCATAAGACTTTGTTCAGAGGTTTTGTTTCATGTGCTTTTTGAGGGAAACTGGGAGAGCTTGAGCATCATCCTGGCTTTACTCTGCCATCTTGGCTCCACTCCTGGAAATCTGTTTTCCTTTTTTTCTATTCTGTTTTTTTTTAATTAAAAAAAAAAACTAAAAAAAAAAGCAATATGAGTATAATAAAGCATGAATAGGAACAATACATTCTTTGAAATAATCCAAAAATTGAGAGGGTATTATTAATAACCAATGATTCAGGAAGATACAGAGTTCTACACTATTCTTAAGTCTCCATTTAAAATACTCAACCTCTGAAGGTTGAATTTTCTTCTCAGTCCTAGTCAGATCCTACTCATCCTTATAAAGAATTCCTATTCTACAGTAAATCCCTGCCCACTGCATCCCACTCAAGCAATCTTGGGTGGAAGTAGGTTTTTGTCTGGATTGACCAAGGCTATGGGTAGTCAAGATATAAAGGTAATCTTTTTGGACAAAAATGACATGAGATCATTCTCTCTGTTCCTCATTGGAGCGAACCCACTTCTCCTTGTACTAGTCACTTTCTCATTAATTGATAATCAATTAAAGTTGATTGCCATCTTTGGGAACACTCACTCTTCCAAAGGCAAATAACCTCTGAGCTTACCTCCATGAGAGATTTTTGGCATATGAGAATGCTACTGATCTCTTTTATTAATAAAATGCTAGCATTATTAATAAAATGACTAACCAGAATTTTTTTGAACTTTTAAAATGTCACAAAGTCCAATATTTATTGGTTTATGGAATGTCCACCAAAGTAATAACATGTCTTTGAGAGTATCAAGTAATAGACCTTTTGGATCTATTGGCACAGCTAAAAAATAACATGTAAGCTGACCAAATGTTATCTGAATCATGCATATCCATATAATGAATTATAAACTTAGAGTAAATGGTAGGATGAACACTTATGTCTGGACAAACTACTGAGCTAACTTTAGCAAATAATTACCAATTTCTGAGAGGCAATGTGGTATTAAGTGTCAAATAGAATCTGAGTAATAATTATAATAGCATTTATATACTATTTTAAATTTTGCAAAGCACTTGACATATGCTTTCTCATTTGATCTTCACAGAAAACCTGGGAGGTAAATACTATCATTAATCTCATTTTACAGATGAGTAAACTGAGGCTGAGAGAGATTAAGTGACTAACTCAAGATCATATTACATTTGAGGCAGGATTTGAACTCAATTTTCCCTTCTTCTAAGTTAAGTACTTTATTCACTATGCCACCTTGTTGTCCAAAAAAAAAAAAAAAAAAACCCACATGGCTTAGGTGTTAGTCCAGTTGCTTCTGTGTACTAGCCATATGACCTCAAGCAAATTATTTAACCTCTTTGAGGTTGTTTTGTCTGTTAAAGGAAAATGATACTATTTGCACTAGCTACACTATGGATATGTTGTGGAGATGACAAGAGATGAAAGTTTTATCCCTGTAAATTTGTAAACAGATGTTTTCTAAAATGAAACAGGAACATTGTTAATTGTGTTCACAGATCAAGACTGTTGGAAAATTTTTGAACAGTGCCTTAGAAGTCTACAAAAATAAAGACGTTCTTTAATTTCATCTAGACATCTATTCTGACCATATTGCCATTTGTCCTGTTGCTGAACCATATGTTGGATGACTCCTCACTAGGATGTTAATCTACTTTACTTTTGAACTTCTGCCCTAAGGAGTTGAATCATTCTGATGGTTGAGTGAATGCACAAATTTACATAAATATATATATATATATGTATAACTATAAAACTATATAACTATATATCTATATATATGAACTAAACTTCTTTTTATTGTTTGGTTTGATCATGTCCAACTTTTTATGACCCCATTTAAGACTGTATTGGCAAAGATACTGAAGTGGTTTGCTATTTCCTTTTCCAGTTCATTTTACAAATGAGAGAACTGAGGAAAACAGGGTGAAGTGACTTGCCTGGGGTCACATAACTAATTAGTATCTGAAATCAGATTTGAACTTGTTCTACTGAGCCATCTCACTCACCCTAGGGATTAGGTTCTTTAAAAGCAAAAACTATTTTGGCTTTTGGGGGCATTCCTAGCATTTAGCACAGTTTCCTGACATAGTAAGAAAGTGCTTAACAAATGCTTTCTTCATTCATGGCCCCACGATCTTATTTGCAGGAAACTCTCTATAATGGTAGAGATTACAATCCATTTATGACTTTCTGTTGTTCATATCTACATTCTCCCACATATTCTTCCATAACCTAATCATAATGAGTTTATCTAAAACTTAGGGTTCTTTTTTAATGTTTCTAATTATAGGAATACCAGTACATCACCTAGATTGAGCATCTATTATTTCCCTCATTCTTACTACATGACCAGACGCCTCTTATTCCAATCATGTCTTTGACTTTATAACTTCTTGGGTACAGCTCATTACTTGTTAATTATAGTATACAACTTATTTATGCATATTATACTTATTTCCATTGAAATTTTAGTGAACTATAATTTTGATTCTTTGGAAATTATAGTTTTCCATGGTTTCCAAATATATCACTTTCAGTAGAGTATTTATTTTTAAATTGACTCCAAGAAAACTTATATTAAGAAAATATATTTTTATAATGTTGTATAGAAAACTATTTATCTCTTGCTAGTAAATATAGAAAGATCAGTATTAAAAACCACTTATTTTTAAAGTCATTATACCTTTGTAATGGGAGACTGAGTAATAAAAGCCCAGACCTTTGAACATACATGCATGTGCTGCTTGCTATCAAGCTCAAAGAAGCTTCCAAAAATGGTTTTTGTTTCCAAAAATTCATTAACCTGTGTAATAGAGGTCTCTGTTCTCTACTATAGACCATGTGCAATTATTCTGTGATTTTCTTCTGGCCAGTCACTATACATACATACACACATACACACACATATATATGTATATATGTGTGTATATATATAAAAAGCCAGAACTAGGTGTGCATACAAAAATCTTTAATGGAGGAAGTCAACCTCTGTCTTGGGGGCTTTTAAGTGAGGAAGAATTCACACTATTATGGGCCTTCAAGTTGAGAAGAGGTCTTGGATCATCTCTCATCCTCTTGTCATGATAAAGAAAGGAAGGAAACAAGCATTTAAACACTAGGCATTTGTAATGGACCAGAATTCTGGAGAAATGTACTTGAAACAAGGATTCTTACAACAAGGTGTTAACTCAGTGGAATTGATAAGACAATGGTTATCTAGTTTACATATATTTAGTACTTAGCACGGTCATATAATAATTCTACAATTGATGTAATTGTAATAGAGTATTTAAACTGAGGACAACATCAGCCACAGAGATTCCATCTTTGATAAGCCTTTCTCTCCTGCCTACTGAATTCCTTGACTGAAACCAAGACCCATTCAGAAGGACCTCCAGAAAGCTAGCCTGGGCTCAGGAGAAGGAGACAGACTGTGAAGGAGATAATAAAGACGTTGGACTTTATTTCTGACTATTTTTGTGGTGATTACTCTGCTGAGACCAAGGCTGATTCTGAAATCTCCAGAAAGTTAACCAGGACATTACAGAAAATGTGCTAATAGCTTTGTAAATATAATCTTATTTGATTCTTAAAATAACTCTAAGATATTGATGTTTTTATTATCCCCATTAATAGTTGAGGATCAGCCTGAGTGAAGTTAAGTTGTTTGTCTAGGGTCATAAACTAATAAGTATCTAGGGCTAAATTTGAATTTAGGTCTTCATGATTCCATGCCCACTGCATCATCTGACAGCTTGGAAGTGTTAAGTCATGGAGGTTCATTTGTTCTTGCTATTAGGTCAATAAACATAACAGGAGAATTGATAAGACAATGATCTTATGAGCTTTGAAAGGTTGGAAGAACCAGCAGAGATCCAGAAACATGAGTTAGTACTATTTTTTGCCACCAGCAGAGTCTGAGACTCAGGGAAGAGGTAGCAGTGAATCAAATAATTGCTGGGATATTGTTTTCTGTAAGGAAGAGATAAGATTGGTGGGAGAAATGCACTTGTCTACCACTTTAAGTTTTATGCAGTCTACCTAGGGGAGACTTCCCAAAAAGGAGAATGTGCTCTAATTTGAGGAAAAATTTTTCTTTTCAGTTATCATTATGTATTCCAATTTAATTTCTCTTTGTTAAGAGCCACTTGATTAATTGATATTGAAGAAAGATCAATGGGTAAATTGATATTAGGGTGCTAATAACTAGTAAAACGATGATGAAAAGATAATGTTGATTGACATTAGAAGGAATACACCAAATTGGGATTCACAAGTGATAGGATTATAGAAGATATTCCCAAACCCCAGAACTCTGAGGGGAACAGTAGCCTTTTTTTCTGGGGACCTAAAATGCCAGTGGAGTTGGGATTGGGAGAGTGATTCCAGAGTTATGTATGCTATATCTTTGTGAAGAAAAAGGAAAATGATGTTGTATTATAGTAAGCTGTAGTTCTTGGAAGAGAACAATTTTATTATAGCAACTGATTGGAATGATATTATGACACTGATCACTTCCTGGTATCAAGCATAGGAAGATGGGAGAGTCCTTCCCCAATTAGGTTTCATTATATTTTCCCATCTCTTGAATTTAGAAACAAGAAAATCTTGAATTAGTTTCAGTGAAAAGTGTAAGCTTAAGCTAGATAAAATTGAGACTTCTGGCTAAACAAAAACCAACCTCCCCCCATTCCCCAAAACAAAACAAAACAAAACAACTTCATTTCAAGAAATCTAAATGGTTCCAATTAAAAAAAAAAAAAAACCAAGGCCTTCAGAATCAGAAAAGCTTAAAGAAAACAAAACAACAAAAAAAAGATGTTTAATTTCTTCAAGAACTTGATCTGCTTCCAACTTGGAAAGGAAAATCTTAAATCTTTTAAAAGAATAAGAAACTTGGTGATTAAGCACATTGTTTTCTTCCTCATAAGAGGGTCTGGCTTGCTGCATTTCCTAGTTTCAGATCCTGGAGAATTTTTTAATCAGGTTGGGTATTCAATTGGGCCTCACAATTCATGATATTTTTTTCACAAAAGGTTATCTGCTATATATTTTTTCAGTCTGGCAGACTTAATTTCAGCATCCTACTTTATTCCTATTCCCAGATAGTTCTATTGTAGAAAACTATATGAGAAATAAACTGAACTTGGTATTGTTGAATAGCAAGAAAGGCATATAGGACTTTTTGTTTTTAAATCAAGAGAAGAAATTTACATCAGGCAGCAAAGGAAAATGTTTTGATGTAACTCCCCCTCCTCCAAGGTCTCATAAAAAACACAAAAATAGATGCTAATATGCTGACCTTGATTATTAGGCTCAGAGAAATTGAAATCCAAGGATTAGAAAGAAGAGGACATTGTTTGAAAATTATTCTGATTTTTTGTGTTAAATTCATTTAAAGAAATGTAGAGTCTTAAAAATATCTCATTTACCAAAATAAAGAATTTTAAAATTAATTATGGAATGCTGTCTCTGCTGCTAACCCAGATATTTATTCATGGCCCTTCTTTGTAAAAAAGAGCCAAGATATTACAGAGCTTTATGAAAAAATATTTGGATACTACTGATGCTCTACTTTACTCAGATTTATCAAGAAATCTGGGTAGGAATGGGCATGATGGGATATAGTGTTTACAAAATCAGAAGTGCTCATAAAAAAGCAAAACTTTGAAAACTTCAGGTTCAGCTGCTCCTGCTCATAGACATCATTAACTGCATTTATTTAACGATAATGTGAAATATCAGGTTGAATGTAAATTTGAACATTTGATGATAGAAGAAAGAATACAAGGATTTCCTATCTTAACTTTTAGGCTTTTGTTAATACTATGAAATAAAATCACACATACATATTTATATGGTAATTATTATGTTCCAATTCAATTAAAACATCTCTTTTTTGTTTATCTGACTTTTACAACTTTGACCACTGTATACATTGCAGATTTAGCATTTGTTTTGTAATACATCTGATAAATTAAGTGCAATTATCTCTAAAATAAGATGTTTAAAATTGAAAAAATAAAATTAATTACATAAAATCAGAATTTTGAGCAACACGTTTCTAACAACATAGTCTATTCAATCACTTCCTAATTCACACTAAAGAAGTTGATGGGATCTTGCTTACTATTGGAATTAATCACATCCTTTTAAATTCCAAATTTGATCTTGGATAATTTTGCAAAATTGGGTCATCATAAAAAAATTAGTCAACTCTCTCAGTTTGATGATTACTCATGATTCACATAATTAAGATCCTGATAATACTGCTTCAAATATTTAAAATCAATGTCCTAATCCACATTTACTAAATAACATACTCACACACATATACATGTACATATACATACCGATTATACAAACATATAATTAGAGTGCATCAGCTAAAAACCGAAAAACTAGCAAGTACTATGCAACATGAGTTATATAAAGCAGAATTGGGAAATCTTGATTTTGACTTTGTAATAATATCTTGCATCTAACTGGGTGCTTAAAGAAGATCAGTATAGAGGTTACTTTAGTGGGATATGTCACACACACACACACACACACACACACACACACACACACACACACAAAGATATACTTAAATATCATCAATCCTGATCCCAACCTTAACTATATTTGTATAGGACAATGAAGAAACAAATTAACACCAAGTATTACAGTATTTCTGACAACTTAATATCCTCATCAAATAATTCAAAGTGATACAATGCTCTTTAGAAAGAGCTTTTTGAGAAAAATAATCATTCAATTTGTTATTTGCAAATTAGGCTCTTTATTGTTGAATTGGAAATGATCTAAACCACCCCAAACTTTTTTGAACTTTAAGAAATTGATAATGAATGGACCTGACTGATCCATGTAGAAACTGTTACAAAACTTGTTTTCTCTTTTGACCATAATTATCTCCTGTCCCTCTTCACCACAAGTTCAATAACCATAGTATTTCACTGAGAAAATTGTGGCCATATGATTTGATCTCTCTCTCTTATAATAATTCATCATCATTATTATTATTACATACTTTCCTATTTTCCCTGATCTTAGGAGAGATAATATTACTCTTATCCCTTTACCTTTGTCCTTGATTCAAATTCCTTCTTGCTCTTTTAGTATCTCACTTCAGTACTCAACCCTCTCTCTATTTCATCTTCAATCACTTCTTAGCTACTATTTTTCTGTTCTGCCTAAACACATACTCAGATTTCATCAATCCTAGAAAAGTCTATTCTTCTAGAGACTTGTGTTCCATTCAGTTATTGTCCCATTTTTCTTCTCTGGATTTTTTAAGATTGTTGAAAAGATTGCCATCACTTTATGTTTTTACTTCTTCATAATCCATTCTCTCCTTAATACCTTGTAATCAACTTTCTATCCTTAACATTCTTCTGAAATGTTTGTTTCAGATATTATCAAAGAACTACTAAAGTAAAATCTAATGGTCATTTTTAAATCTTTATTATCCCTGACTGATCTGAAGCTTTTAAAACTATAGACAAGTTCCTTCTACTAGACAATCTCTTTTCTTTGGGGTTCAAAGAAACTGTAATCTCTTGATTCTCTCTCCAGAAATCAAATAAAGTCCCTCATGAATTAGAGTTGTATGAAGAATTAGTTCTTTAGAAACTAGAATTTGTATAGTATTTATCATGAATAGGAGCTACTTATATTAAAAATTTTGATAAAAATTTGATAGTGATGTTTTTATTTTTATTAGTGCCTTTTTTTTATTAATTACCTTTATTTCCAAATATGTTCCTTACACTTTATGGTAAATTCTCCTTTATTAAAAGAAAAAGATTTAAAAATGAGTTTTTAGTAACTTTATAATCTTTACTTACTAGGTATATTTACTTACTAAGTTACTTCATAATAACTACTTAGTATCTTAGTAAATTACTAACTTTAGTAACTTAAATAAGTTTACTAAATCAGCAAATACATCAACCATAGCCTACATCATATACACATATTTCACACTCACACTCTTCACCTTATTAACAGAGGAAAGGAGTTCTATTTTGTTAGTTCTTTTTTGGGGCTTAACTTGGCCATTATGATGATGCAGTTTTCTGTTTAATTTTATTGTTCTGTCCATTTATATTCTCCTATTCATTGACACACCACAAATTCATGTGACATTAATTTTCTTTTCAAGTTTGTTAAAATATGTTTTTGGAAAAGTAATTTTTCCTTTCAAGACTGTTTTGGCTGTACCCTAGATAATTTGGAATGTGCCCCATTATATTATGAACTTTCAAATATTTTTGCTTTCTGATTTCTTCTTTCGACCATTTATTATTTTATCCCCAATTAATTCTGTTTCCTTTGCCTGTATCTCATGTATTAAGTACATTTTATAGTATTATATCTTGCAAATGATGCTTTTAATATTTCTGCTTTTAAAATTTTAATTTTTCTTTTTTAGCACATGATCTATTTTTCTAATGGTATCAGATGATCATGAGAATATGTATATTCTTTAAAGTTCCCATTTGAAAAATAGTACAAATTTTTTAGATTTAACTCTTCTAATGCTGTGTCCAGGTCTTTATTTTCAATTTTTTTCATTTCTATTACATTTTTCTACCTCTGAAAGAAGTACACTTAAATCTTAGATTTGTGTTTCTATCTATGTCATTTTTATGATGAAGTTAAATTTTCCTTTACGAATTTAAATTCTGTGTAATTATATATATTCATTTACATATATACACACATTTATGTATATATGTATATGTCTAACTATATTTATATCTCATACTATAAAGCAGAGTCATCACCTTGCTGATAAAAGCCTGTATAGTTAAAGCTATGATTTCCTGGTAATAATGTAAACTGTGAGAATTGAAATATAGGGAAAGCTGAGTGCTACAGATTTGAAATATTTGAATTGTGGTGTTAGAGAAGAAGACATTTGAGAGTTTCTCAGAAAGGAAGATCAAATCAGAGAATTTTTTTTTAAGTAATAGCTTTTTATTTTCCAAATACATGCAAAAATAGGTTTCTATGTTCACCCTTGCAAAGGGTGTTCCATGTTTTCCAAAATTTTCTCCCTCCCTTCCCCGACTCCCTCCCCTAGACAGCAAGTAATCCAATATATGCCAAATATGTACAATTCTTCTATACATATTTCTGCGTTTATCATGCTGCACAAGAAAAGTCAGATCAAAAAGAGGAAAAGAGAGAAAGAAAACAAAAACCAAACAACAAAAAAAGGATGAAAAAAAATGTTGTGATTCACATTCACTTCCCATAGTCCTCTTTATGCATGCAGATGGCTCTTTTCTCTTTGTTCTATTGGTTGTTTATACTTTCTTTCATATTTCTGTTTACTTTTTACTCATTTGCCTTCCTTCCTTCTTTGTCTCTCTTCCCCTTTCCCTGTTGCAAAGATTCTCCCAACTATAGACATTTTTAACCTTCTCACATTGAAGATCTAATGTTAATCTGATGCAAGATCCTGTCTAAAAGTCTAAAAGGATCAGGGAGGAAAACTAATGGTTTTCTTTTCCTCAAGTGAAGAAACTCCATATCTGTCTTTGTGCTTCCCATATCTCTTCATTGCTGACATCTTCAAATTTCAATCCTTTCCTTCATGAGGCTGGGAAGAATAAGAGTCTAATTGCATTTGTTGGATGTGGAGAGGATTTCATCTGAGGCATTATCAAGAGAGGAACCAGGAAGTGTCTTCTACAACTAGTATCTAAAGCACAAGTCTGTGAACTGATATATGAAGTACCTGGTATATGAAGTAGTTTTCTTTTTTTGGGGGGAGTGAGTGGAACAGTAAGTGGTATCTCTAAGTATTTAAATTTCCCAATGTTATTTCAAGGAGTATTTTTTCAAACCTGTTCACTGTTATATCTTCTCTTGTGCATTCATCTTTTCTTACTCTCTATATAGTGCATAATTCATTTTGAGAAGATTTCTGAGTTGGAGAAGTTGGGTTGGAGAGAATAATTACTCTGTCATCTAACCAATCACATGATATGCTTTGGCATGTGTGAGGGCCGAATGTATAGCACATGAATTTAGGTAGCAAGATGCTTGTAACTCATTATCTGTATTTTAGTTATTAAAATTGAATAACCAAATAAATAGTTTTCAAATTCTTTATTATATTTGTAACCTTCCCTTAGGCGTACTTCAACTTTCTAATTTTTCCTTTAATTACATATCTGTACACATATATATTAGTTTATCACTGTCTGTGACAAAGGAGTTGTTATTTCCTTAACAAATTAAACATTGTGGACTCTCTTATCCTCATCCCAACCATGATATAAAAAGCAATGGGAAATTTATCAATGAACTGAAAAGCCTGTATTATGTTTATCTTTCCAAAAGCAGTGGACATGAATTACAGGTGACATAAGTGTAGATTGATTCTCATGCCAGAGGGAAAAACAAGATAACTTGAAAGATATCTTTTTATGCCTGAACTTATATGCTCTTAGATGGGATTAAAAAGAAAATTGATGAAGGAAGCCAAAAAAAAATTATGAAGTAGAAAGTTGTCAGAATCATTATATAGGAATTGGTGGAAAGAAGATGTGACAGAAGAAAAATGGAATAAAGAAAAAAATAAACAAACTGGAATCTCTGCAGCTAAATGTCATCCAAAAAGCTTTACCAATAGAAAGAAAATCAATCCCTATTGAAGAAGCAATCATCACATACAATGCTGCACAGAATAAGGAAGCATTATACATTCAGATAATGTCTAATACTACTATCAGCCATAGGAAAAAATAATTAAATGACATTTGATGATGTGTTGGACTCAGCTTGTGAGAACTGTTTAAGTTTTCAGTTTTAACGTTTCAACTTTGTAAATCATCAAATATTATAAATTAGGGCTTGATTTATTATTTTATTGATTGTCTAGACTTAATAAAGTAATGGAGAACCCCTACCAGAGAACTGTTTGTTAAATATTTACCAGTACATCATAGGTGATATGCTTATATATCTCACAATCTCTTCTGCAAACTTATGGACAAAGTTCTAGAAGGAACCCTTACCTACTCTTTCTTTAGTTCTATAAAGCTGACTTTTATCTTGCCATTCAACTGAGATCTCATTTTGCAAGGTTACTTGTAAACTTTTAACTTGTGAATATGATGATCTTTTCTCAGTCCTCATGCTTTTTAAAATCCCTGAAGCTATGGACACTGTTGCCCTTTTTAACTTTTTTTTTGGTTTATGTAACATTGTTCTCTTCTAGATTCTCTTACTTATTTGACTCTCCTCATTCTTTTCTGATTCATCATCCATGCCCTGCTCGCTATATCTGGGTGAATAGGCAGGTCTGCAAGCATCTTTCTTAGTCTCTACTCTTCTTACTCTACATTCTCTATTTTGAAGACCTTCTCCATGCAGGTGACCCTAATTCTAAATTTTCACTCATAAATTCTCTCTTGAATTATAATCCCATGTCATCAAACATTTGCTAGATATTTATTCCTGGATGTTTTATATATGTGTATGTATATATATATATATATCAGGAATTTTTTTTTTAGTATTCATCTTTACAAGATTTTGAATTCTAAAATTTTCTCCTTCCCTCTTTCAACGATGGTAGCCAGTTTAATGTAATTTATACATGTGCAGTCATGTAAAACATATTTTAATATTAGTCTTAGTTGTGAAAGAAGAAGCAGATCAAAGGGAGAAAAATACAAGAAAGAATAAAGGAAGTAAAAAAAATCTTTTAATCTGCATTCAGAATTGTGGATTGCATTTTCCTTCATTACTCCTTTGTACTTGTTTTAGATCATTGTATTGTTAAGACAGATGAGTCATTCATAACTTTCAAACACACATTACTGATAAAGTATACAATGCTTTCTTGGTTTTACTCATTTCACTTTTCATTAGTCCATACACAGCTTTCTAAGGTTTTCTGAAATTTCCCTGTTCATCATTTCTTATTGCACAAAAGTATTCCTTTACATTCATATACCACAGGTTGTTTAGCTATTCTCCAATTAATGGACATCACCTTAATTTCCAATATTTTACCATCACAGAAAGAATTGTTCTAATTATTGTTGAGCATGTAGATTTTTCCTTTTTTGTGATCTCTTTGTGATACAGACCTAGTAGTGATATTGCTGGATCAAAGATTTAGTTGCCCTTTAGATATCATTTCAAATTGCTTTCTACAGTGGTTGGATCAGTGTATAACTGCACTAGCAGTGCAATCCTCTTTTTAAAATATTCTTTTTACATATATTTTACTTGGTCCTTACAACAAACTTGTGAGGTGTAGGTACTATTATTACCTTTTTATAAATGAGGAAACTGTGGCAAACCGTAGTTGAATGATTTGTTCCGAGTCATATAGTATACACAGATAATATCTCAAGCCATATTTATTTTCACAAAATCATAAAGTGTTAAGCATGCCAAGTTCCATTTTACTTAGTAAGAAATCAGACTAACATTGTACCATATAAAAATTGATACAAAGCTAAGAAAAAAGAATGAAACTAAGAATATATATGTATATATACATATGTACATATGTGAGGTAAATAAGAAAATATTCTTATTGCAACTAAAACAACTCTGACCTGACCTATTGATGCAAAAATTTGGAAAATAGAGGAAAGTAATATTGACTATAACAATGTGATGAGATGAACTTGGATATGTGATTTCACTGGTAGAGGGAATTTCCACTGAGAAAACTCTTTATATAAGGTGTGGCTGGGTGGTCATCTACCCTGGAATTAATTCTTAGAGATGTGTCTGAGGCATGCAGTGCATGATGACACAGATAGTACGAATTCTTAAACCTTATCCTCATGATTCCAAAATAGTTATATTTTTCTCTGCTCTTTTTCCCTAGAATTAAATTGATATTAGGTTAGTCTTACTTTACTTCCCTCTCTATTCTGGTCATCTCTTGAAATTTATGAAGCATCTTCTTTATCTTCTTTGCTAGATTAAGAAGATGGAGGTTCCCTATGATCAAGTCAGTCATAGCCCTAGCCACATAAGCAAACACTTGAAAGCACTCTGGGGACTATGCTAATGCAAGCAGTCTCAATCATCATTCAATATCATCACAAATATCTCCCAACATTATCACTTGAGGAAGAGCCTGACTTTTCATCCAACTATCAACTCTAATGAGAAAGAAAACAAGGGTTAACTCTGCAAAAATAATACAAGCAGTTAGTTCCTCCCACCCTAACTCCCAAACCTCAGTGATGTGTATATGTGTTACTACTACTCTTGGATAAGGGGAAATTCTCAAGGTGGTCAGTCATTGTGAAGGAAATGTTTTTGAGCAAATGAACATAGAAAAAGATTAAATTTTTTTCTTTTACACTATACTCTATTGACAGATTCTTCCCTCCCTTCCTTCCTTCCTTCCTTTGTCTCTCCCTCTTTCTCCTTCCCTGCCTCCCTCCTTCTCTCTCTCTCTGTCTTCCTCCTCCTCCTCTTCCTTTTTCTTCCTCTCTCTCTCTCTCTCTCTCTCTCTCTCTCTCTCTCTCTCTCTCTCTGTCTTTCTCCTCCTCCTCCTCCTTCCTCTCTCTCTCTTTTCTCTCTCTCTCTCTCTCCCTCTCTCTCTCTCTCTCTCTCTCTCTCTCTCTTTCTCTCTCTCTCTCTCTCCCTCTCCCTTCCTTCTTTCTGTCATAGAGACATAGGGCTTCCATATCCATGTATAATTTTATTTGTAAAATCTTATGAAAAAGGATGATCGATGATTATGAGCAGAATTCCTCATAAAACAGAAACAGTGAAGGGAAGATTAATTTTAAAGAAATTTTGAGAAAGTACTCAATGAGACAAATTCATCCTAAGGGTAAAATTGAAAGATAACAGAAGAATGAAAGATGAAAAAAAATATCTGCTATTATTTTAAACAAATAACAATTAATTTTGACCATTACAGGTAATGGCGACAGTTTAGATGCCCTCTAATACCACATTTTTTTTTCAATTGATTATAGTGAAGATGAAATGGAACCAAGGAAGTGCCAAGCAGATCCCTCAAAAGGTGAGGAAAGCAGTAAGATTAGATACAGCATACAGAGTAGGTAGATGAAGGAAATTGAACTGAAGAAGAAGAAGAAGATATAAAAAGCACGGGAAAAATTCAGAACTTATTATTTATTTTGAAATTTTAAAAATTATTATAAAAATAACTAACTCCAGACTTATACACTTACTTTTCCATATACATAAAATTTACATAGAAACAATCTACACACACCAAGGGTGCTGATTAATAAAGACACAGATAGATCATAAGTGATTTAACTGAAACATACAGAGAATTAGTGATTTTATTGCACTTATTGTGGACTTAAGCAAAATCATTTTATTCAACAGAGCAAAATTTTATTCCAATGAATAGTCTTCCATATGTATATATGTCAAAATTATACCCAATTCTTTGAAAGACATAACAACAGAGATAACTTTTTTGAGTTACGTTCAAGTTAGATTTGTAGTTTCATACACAATTATCTTTTTTTTTTAAAGTCTATTATGTTGTAGAAATACTTGTTTAATTTCTTAAATTCAAAATTTAAAACAAATCAAGCGAGGAAAGTGCAAACAGTTGTATGCCCAACAAATGTACTTGCCATTGTCAAGAAAAAGTTTAGAGAGAGAGTCTAGTTTGAGGAACAATAGCTCTTAGATGATGAGGTCCTTCCGATGTTATTGATTAACTTAAGCTTTGCAGCATGTCATAGCCTTCTAAATGAGATAATGAGATTCATCATTATTATAAAGACCTGGTTTAATTATTTAGGTTAAAAAAAGTGAAAGAAGACTATCTAATTGTCTATACTGTAATATTCAGTTCTATGGGCAATTCATAGAGCTGGTCCTTGAGTATATATATATGTAAAGTGAGCACTATAGTTCATTAAGCAATTGTAGTGAGTTCTATGCTGCCTACTGCAAAGAGAAGGATTCAGAATTGAATAGAAGGACAGTATAAAAAACTATCTGTATTCAATCCTTTTACTTCCAGTTTTCTCACTCATTCCTCTAAGACCAATCGCAAATCCTGAATTCTGCTGAAACATTTCCCTGTTCCCCATTAATCCAGATGCTAGTGTCTTCCCTTCTGAGTTATTTTCCATTTATTATATATGTACCTAATTATTTACTTATTGTCTCCATCATTAGAACATGAGTTCCTTGAAATGAAAATATTTAGCAATGGATTGCTTTTCTTTGTAACTCCATCATTTAATTCAAAGCCTGGCACATAGTAAGTACTTTATAAAAGCTTGAGTTGAAATTGATAAATCATCCAGAAGGAAATAGAGAGATGAATAGGGACCATGATCAGTTTGTAATCCATTACAAACAAGTACTGTGAAGGAAAAGCAGTTGGAAAGTATCACCAAAAGGATGCATGAGTGGGAACAAATATGGATTAGTTATATGAATGAGTATAGGATAGCCATTAATAAGCCTATGTGTTTGGCTGGTATTCTCATAATATCAAAAGAAAAGGAGACCAGCTCCCAGAATGTTGTGTTAGGTCCCTGTGGTGATTTTGGGATACACAAACAAGAGTCAAATAGGAAGTCTTGAATAAGTTGAGAACTGCATTAGTGGAAGATATAGACACATCCTAAGTCAATATGAGCACTTGGGGTATATGGTTTACTATCTCCTTCTCCTACCTCTGTAGTGAAATGAAACCTTATTGGAGCTTGGAGTTTTTTCATTTTTGCCTTTGAATCTTTAGTACCTAATATAAGGCTTTGTGCATAGTAAGCACCTAATGCCTTTTTTGTTGAATTCAATTGAAGAGAGTTTGATTAACCCTAAATGGCAAATAATATAAGCTATTTCACTGAAACAAACATTCAAAAACATGGTAAAATGCTTGCCCTGGCTCATGAAATACTTTTTAAAAAAATTTTTATTTAATAATTACTTTATATTGACAGAATCCATGCCAGGGTAATTTTTTTTTTTTACAACATTATCCCTTGCACTCGTTTCTGTTCCGATTTTTTCCCCTCCCTCCCTCCACCCCCTCCCCTAGATGGCAAGCAGTCCTTTATATGTTGGATATGTTGCTGTATATCCTAGATACAATATATGTTTGCAGAACTGAACAGTTCTCTTGTTGCATAGGGAGAATTGGATTCAGAAGGTAGAAATAACCCGGGAAGAAAAACAAAAATGCAGATAGTTCACATTCGTTTCCCAGTGTTCTTTCTTTGGTTGTAGCTGCTTTTGTCCATCATTTATCAATTGAAACTCAGTTAGGTCTCTTTGTCAAAGAAATCCACTTCCACCAAAATATGTCCTCATACAATATTGTTGTCGAAGTGTATAATGATCTCCTGGTTCTGCTCATTTCACTTAGCATCAGTTCATGTAAGTCTCGCCAGTCCTCTCTGTATTCATCCTGCTGGTCATTTCTTACAGAACAATAATATTCCATAACATTCATATGCCACAATTTACCCAGCCATTCTCCAATTGATGGGCATCCATTCATTTTCCAGTTTCATGAAATACTTTAACCACTATTTGATCCTGGTGATTCATGTGAGAACAAATGATACTTTTGGAAGAAATATGTGATTACTATATCTCTAGTGTTTTTGAAGTCCTGGGCAAGAAACTGAAAGATCTGGGAGCACAAATGTTTCTGATGATTTAGAAAATAGGATTTTTTTTCTAAATTTTATAATCAGCTGAGATGAAGTTTGAAAAATATTAAAAAAAAAAACCCTATGGTTTAAAGTTATATTCAAAGCAAAAAAGAGTCATGGAGGGACAAACTTGTAAATTAGTGGTACATTTTATAATGTTAACAGATGACAAAGAAAAAGTAACATTTGTTTTTGTTTAGTTGTTTCATTCATGTCTGGTGTCTTTGTAACTCCATTTGGGTTTTTTTTTTTTTGGAGGGGGCAGGGCAGAAGTACTTTATTCAGTTCCATTTCTTTCATTCTATTCAATGAAAAAAAATCTTTAAACTGAAAAAGTAAAGCATAACAGAACCCAATATAGGTAAGGGTATTTTTATTATTGTTCAGATTACAGTCTTTCAGATCTGTTTGATTCTTTATTACTTTATTTAGGGCTTAGCAAAGATTCTAGATTGGTTCATCATTTCTTTCTCCAGGAAGCTGAGGTAAACAGCACCAAGTGATTTGCTCAAAGGCACACTTGTAACAAATTTATGATTACAGATTTGAACTCAAGAAGTTGTCTTCCTGACTCATTCTCAGCACTTTGTCTGCTGCTATCACCTAGAGCTGCCCCAAGATCTTTAGAAAACATATAATATAACCCCTTTAAGTGAGTTTGATAAAGTATACCTTCTAGGTACCAAAGCAATTTTAATATTTTACAGAGTAAGCTGATCAATTATGAAGAATAAAAAAGATGTTTAATGACTGAAAAATGGAAAATACTACTCAATTTTCAAAAAAGGTAATATACAAGTTCTGGAAGCTTTAGACTAGTAAGTGAGATGGCATTTTCTATTCAAATTCTCCAACAGATTGAACAAACAGATTAAATAAGTTATGTTGCAATAACTTATTTTTCTTTTTCATAGTCAACTCAAACACTTAGGTTTCTTTCATATAAACCATGTTAATCCTTATATTTCCATTTTACCAGGGACAGAGAGAAAATTTTTCATGAGATGTTTATCACTATGATAATATTAAGGAAAATTTGGCATGTGATAGCATCCTTAAGCAGGTTTACAATTATTTAAACAATTATACCATGATTAACAGAACCAATTAATAAATTGATTTTAACATGAATGGTGATTGCTAATGGCATTTCTTAGAATCATCTTAGTCTATATTTCAATCAATAAGTTGGATGAATATGCTAATTATAGTTATAGTTTTCACATAGTCCTGTACTCATGACATATAATATGTACATTTTAAATTTACTCATCTGTGTACTTGCTATTCCCCTAGATAGAATGTGAGCTTCTTGGGAGCAGGGATTATTTCATTTTTTGGCAATATTCCATGATCTAACAACCTGCTTAGATATAATAGATTGTTAATAAATATTTGTTGAATAACAAAATGATAGCTAACATATTTGGTGACAAAGATGGAATTTTAAAATAACTGAATAAAATGGAATGAAAGGTCAAAAATTGTAACAAGGACAACAATAAAATCATGATTATAAAAATTAAGAAATGGGACAGACTATGAAAATTATTCGGTCTCTCACCAACATTTTATATATGAAGAAACAGAGATCCAGAAAGACTAAATATTTGTCCTGTTATATAGGAAATAAGTTGTAGAGGGGAGAGCTGAAGTCAATCTTACAGACTCTAAATCAGTGGTCCTTAATTTTTTTTTTTTTGTATGTGTCATGGATGCTTTTGCAGTCTGATGAAACCTGATTAAACTTTTCTCAGAATCATTAAAAAATACATCTGATTACAGTAGAAATCATCCAGATTGAAACATAATTATTAGAATATATATATATTTGAAAACAAGTTTATGGACCCCACATTAGGACATTTATTTTAAACAAATGATTTCTCTCTATAACATAACCTCAAAAAATGAATTTTATGAGGCAGTTTGGGAAAGATGGGATAAAGAAATTAGTCCACGTAGTTTATTGTACTTAATTAATTTCAACACCATGTGCTTTATCTTTATGTCTCATTCAGTTGTCACCCAGGCTACTTTGACATTTGAATGGGAACAATACTGACATTGTCCCTTGACCTTCCCCACTTTTCAACTCTCATTCTGGACAGAGTAATCAAAACAATAATACCATTGCTTCTGGAAAAGGCATGTCAAATGATTGGCTAATACATTAATTCACCCTATTTGGTATTCTCAAATCAAAGTTTCCTTCCAAAGACATCGCTATTTTATGTTTCAATTTAGCAACATACAGTGTGAAAATACTGAATTGGAAGACATAAGATCTAGTTTACAAACCAGGTTCTGTTTTGTTCTGCTTTTGTGATGTTAAACAAATAATTTCTGTAAGACTCAGTTTCTTTATCTATGGAAACCTCATTTGGAGGTTGACCTAAATAACTTCTATAACCCCTTACTATTATAAATCTATAATCTCTTATGAGAATATATATTCCTCAAGGGCAGAGATTTTCTGTTTTTCTATTTATATTTGTATCTTCAACACTTAACAGAATGTTTGGCACATAGTTGTTGTTTATTAAATTATTTTCATTTACCCTTTAATTAAAACAAGTTAGTAATCGCAATAAAATGTGACTATAAATAACATTATTATAAAGCCAACTAGGACAATTGACAGTAAAATACATCATAAGCATATACATCCAGAGAATTTTATTTTTAAATTTAAAAATACAAATATATATTGAATACTCATTCAAAAAGGAAACTTTAAATCAGCCTAAAAATATTTAAACCTAACTGAATTGGTGGGGAAAAATCAACATCTGAGCTTTAATTTAAAAATGCAGATCTGCAAAGAGCTCCTTTAATCAAATCCCCATCCTTACATTTACTCCTAGTACAGATTAAAAAGAAAGAAAGAAAATATATCTCTTGGTCATGTCATTGCATATCTCACTAAACTATAGTGAGTGTCCTAAGTACCAATAAAATGTCACATACACTTATTTACCTGAGACGTTTAAACTCTTTAAAAGTTTTATATGTGTCTTATATTCAAAACAGTAAATCTTAATCCAAGGCAGGCTCAGTTATTCATTGGCAATTACCTTAGGATGCAGAGTTTAACCCCAGAACTGCTTATGTTTAGAAAATAGCCATAATTCTATATTGGCTTCACTAAAAGGTTAAATCTTCTGTCATTACTCAGGTTTTTAAGTTATCCTTAGGATTGCTCAAGAATGAAACAAAATCCTAGCATTCTTCAAAAGTATGCATATAAAGTGTGCCAAACATGTCCAGGGGCTCTCTTAACAAACTAAGAATATTCTAGCTATGATAAGGCAGTCCAGGAGTAAGAACTATCTAGGGTTGAGAACCTTTTCCCCATCTTTATATATTTCTCCTGATACTCCTTACTCACTTGCCCTCCACCACTTCTGAGAAGCTTTTATGTGGGAAAAAGAAAGAAGTCTGGTTATTGACTTGGTCACCCCTGAAATCTAATACTTTTATATAACTCCTTTTCCCAGACACTTTTGATGGTGCTACCTTCCCTACTCTTATAGTTCTTATGATTGGTGGAATCCAATTACTGTCAGGATTCAGGTACACTATGTGCTTGCCTCCTTTCCTTCTCTGAACCTTCTTTTCTTATCCTAAAGACTGGAATTAACTATATACCTGTTCAGGGGAAAATGTAATAGACATTCTTCCCCTTTTACCTTTTTAACCACTTTCCTTTCAGTGGGGCAACTTATTTGGTGATAGCTGGTATAGACAAGGAAGAAAAAATAAAATAAAATTTTATATTTTTAAAAATATAGCTAACAATAATAAGATACACCAAATTCCACTTCTTGCTCTAGATGTTAAAGATATGGGTCCAGTAGGAAAGCTTTCTTTTTTCTTTCTTGTTCTTTTTTTTCTTCTTTCTTTTTTTTTTTTTTTTTTTTTTTGGCCAAGATGATATGACTACATCTAAAACAATTTTTATATTTATTTTTAGAATTTTGAGTTACTCATTCCTCCCTTCTTACTCAGTTTGAGAAGATACATGTGAAATTGTGCAAAACATTTCCATAAAAGTCTTATTGTGAAAGAAAACATAGATCTTCCCTCCCTCTAAAGAAAATCCTTAAGGAAAAAAAAAGTTTAAAAAAAGTGTGCTTCAGTTTGTATTCAGACACAATCAGTTCTATATGTGGGTGTGGTTAGCATTTTTCATCATCAGTCCTTCAAAGTGGTCTTGGATCACTATATTGCTGAAAATAGCAGTTATTCTTTAGCTGATGATCTCACAACTTTGCTATTACTATTTGTGCACTATATTTCATTTTTAACTTTCTAGGTTTTTCTGGTAGCATCCTGCTTATCATTTCTTAAAGAACAATAATCCTTCATAATTCCATTCCACAATTTATTCAGGCATTCCCCAATGGATGGGCATCCCCTCAATTTCTAATTCTTTGCCTTGAGAAAGGAGATGCTATAAATATTTTTATGTATATATCTTCTTCCCCCCCCCCCCATTTTTAAAAATAGTTTTTTATTTACAAGTTATATGCATGGGTAATTTAACAGCATTGACAATTGCCAAATCTTTCATTCCAATTTTTCCCCTTCTTTTCCCCCACCTTCTCCCCTAGATGGCAGGATGACCAGTAGATGTTAAATATATTAAAGTATAAATTAAATACAAAATAAGTATACATGACCAAATCTTTATTTTGCTGTACAGAAAGAATCAGACTCTGAAATATTGTACAATTAGCTTGCGAAGGAAATTCAAAATGCAGGCAGGCAAAAATATAGGGATTGGGAATTCAATGTAGTGGTTCTTAGTCATCTCCCAGAGTTCTTTCACTGGGTGTAGCTGGTTCAGTTTATTACTGCTCCATTGGAACTGATTTAGCTCATCTCATTGCTGAAGATGGCCAGGTCCATCAGAATTGATCATCATATAGTATTGTTGTTGAAGTATATAATGATCTCCTGGCCTACTCATTTCACTCAGCATCAGTTCATGTAAGTCTCTCCAGGCCTTTCTGAAATCTTCCTGTTGGTCATTTCTTACTGAACAATAATATTCCATAATATCCAAATACTACAATTTATTCAGCCAATGTCCAATTGATGGGCATCCAGTTTCTGGCCACTACAAAGAGGGCTGCCACAAACATTCTTGCGCATACAGGTCCTTCTTGCACATAGAAGGGAAACTTCTTTATGATCTCTTTGGGATATAAGCCCAGTAATAACACTGCTGGATCAAAGGGTATGCACAGTTTGATAACTTTTTGAGCTTAGTTCCAAATTGCTCTCCAGAATGGTTGAATGTATTCCCAATTCCACCAGTAATGTTATATACTTTCTTTTTAAAAAATCTCTTTTGGTATTCATGACTGGTAGTAGTATTGTTAGATTGAAAGATCGAAAAATATGCATGCTTTTATAGCTCTTTGAGCATAGATGATATCTTTTGATTATTTCTCAATTGGGGAATTGATCTTATTTTTTATGAATTTGACTCTATATCTTCTTATTTAAAAAGTATTTCAATTAATTTATTTTTGTTATATTCTAATTTCTAAACTCTCTCCTTCCTTCTCTTCCTACCTCACATTAGAGAAGGCTTCCATGTAAAACTATATAATGAATATATCGATTTCAGTTCTTCCTCTAGAGGTGGATAGTATCTTTGTTCAGAAGCCTGTTGTAGTTGATTTGAATATTTACAATATCAAGAATAACTTGGTTATTCACAATTTTTCTTTAAACAATATTGTTATTGTGTACAATGTTCTGGTTAAACTTACTCAAGTTTGCATCAATTTGTATAAATCTTTCCATATTTTTCTGAAAGCATGTTGCTCATCCTTTATAATAACACAATGATATTTCATCATAATCATATATCACAACTTGTATACTGGTCAATTGATGGGTATCTCCTCAATTTTCAGTTCTTTGCCACAACAAACAGGACTGCTATAAATATTTTAGGACATATAAATTATTTTCCTTTTCTTCTCATAATTCTGGGAAACAGATTTAATAGTGGTATGGCTTGTCAAAGGTATATTTCTTGAAAACATATGGATCTGTGAATTTGTTAGCATGGTTATTCTTTCAATGATGCAAACTATGTCTTTGAGAAGTGTCCAGAAAAAAAAAATCATCTTGCAGCCAGAGTGGCAATCAGCCTCTCTAATCTTAACTAAAATTGTATAGTACTACTTTGAGCCTGATCTCAAGATTTTTCTAGATTTGTAGTAACTGACAAATCCTATTCTTCTCAGAGATTGAGAGAACCTAGGATCATCTTCACACTATAAAAAGGATTCAAAGACGTTCTTTCATGAGATTATTCAAATAAATTATTTTTTAATGTTCAAAAATAAACATTAAGTAAAATATCAAATCTTTAATATCCTATTAATATTAGACAAACACAGTTGACATTTTTGTCTTACTAGAGTCAAGTATGTAGTAGAAAAAATTCACAAAACTGAGCAATTTTGAAAAGCACTAAACTGCTTTTTGATAATCTTTATCAAACAAGTGGAATTTGAGAAGTAGCCCCTTAGATTTATCAATTTACTCTCTGAGTAGGATATATTTGTCAAGTCATTCTTTTCTTAAAAAATATTTTTTCAGCAAACACTTTATATATTTTATACATGATAAGGATAGGACATTTTAAAAAGTTATTAATGAATATTCAACCCATGAATATTAGAGTTGAAAGACAAGTTAGCTCTTACTTTAATCTTCAGAAATGGCTATATCTAAACCATTTAAGTTTGATTTCAATATATTTAATTTTTCAGGTTCCTGGCATATAACAAGTACTTAAAAATATTTATTGAATGAAAGGGCTTATGATCCTGATATATGCTTAGTTTTGGATACTTGAGTCTTCCAAATTCCCTTAATCTTTTCTTCCCTGAGATTAGGGGACTGAAGTGTGGAGTACTAAATTCCTTTCAAAGCTTTCCTTTAGGAAGCTGGACTTTCCAGATAATTGTCCACTTGCCAACTGAAATTCTGCTTCATTTAAACTCCATGGAACATGATGCCCCTTTGTTGCGTACTCCCTGGAGTTTCTTGGGACCTGACTCTCTTTTTCCAGATTACTTTTAAGTCTTCCTCCACTATAGTATAAATTCCTTGAGAAT
The DNA here is from genome assembly GCF_016432865.1 of Antechinus flavipes. NCBI lineage: Eukaryota > Metazoa > Chordata > Mammalia > Dasyuromorphia > Dasyuridae > Antechinus > Antechinus flavipes. Next base: position 449,143,365 of record NC_067400.1, read on the forward strand.
AGGGACTATCTTTCTTATGTGTATTCCCAGCATTTAGCATAGTGTGTGACATATAGTACGTGCTTAGTAAATGTTTATTGAATCAAACTGAAGGACTTCAGAATGTATTATACAACAACCAATTCTAGTATAGAAAAGTTTTTCCTTAAATTCTGCCTATCTCCCTCATGTTGCAATAATCCCCATTTTCCTTTCCCCCATAATATTGCTAGTTGTAATCCTCTGGGGAATTTTTCAAGATTCAGTTCAAATCTGCCCTTCTGCAAGCCATTCTTGGTACTCTTATTTTTAGTGCCGTTTCCTCTAAGATTACCTTTAAACTGTTCTTATCCTTTAATGTACCTGGTTTAATGTACCTACATGCTATCATTTCTATTTGGATGTAAGCACTTTGAAGACAGGGACTTTTTCCCATTCTTGATATTCCCCATACAACTAACACATACCTGACACATAGCAAACACTAAATTCATGCTTGTTGATTGATTAATATTTTAATGCTATTTAAAAAGGGGTGAGAAAGAGAAAAAAGGGAACAATCCATTGGCTTGTATCTTTGGGGTCCATGTTTCCATAATAAATGTACTTATTAAACTTTGGTTGCCACATGATGGTATAAAAAAGATCTAAATGGCATGAAGGTAGATGTGATATGGAATATGGTCTGTGGGCCAACTTTAGAAAGAATGAAAAAAAGAGGAATGGGGAACATGAGTAATAGTGAACATAGAGTACCTCTGCATATTTCCTCCTACTCAATTGACAGTTCTGAGAGACTTGAACTAGTCAGGCCCTCCGGGGATCCATTTCCACTTAGTTTGCTGGTATAAAGAACTACAGAGTAATATTGGTAACTTGTTTAGATAGATATCATCCTGTAAGTAGGTAATGACTTCTTTCTACCTATAACAATAGCAGGGGCAATCCTGGGTCTAGGCACTGGAAATGTGTTCCTGAACCTTCTGGGTTTCCTGAAACCATCAAAATGTAGCCTGCTTGAAACTGAAATGAAAAGGCATTGACCCACACTTAACACTGTACACCAAGATAAGGTCAAAATGGATTCATGACCTAGGCATAAAGAATGAGATTATAAATAAATTAGAATAACATAAGATAGTTTACCTCTTAGACTTGTGGAAGAGGAAGGAATTTATGACCAAAGAAAAAGTAGAGATCATTACTGATCACAAAATAGAAAATTTTGATTATATCAAATTGAAAAGTTTTTGTACAAACAAAACTAATGCAGACAAGATTAGAAGGGAAGCAATAAACAGGGAAATCATTTTTACAGTCAAAAGTTCTGATAAAGGCTTCATTTCTAAAATATATAGAGAATTGACTCTAATTTATAAGAAATCAAGCCATTTTCCAATTGACAAATGGTCAAAGGATATGAACAGATAATTCTCAGATGAAGAAATTGAAACTATTTCTAGCCATATGAAAAGATGCTCCAAGTCATTATTATCCAGAGAAATGCAAATTAAGACAACTCTGAGATACCACTACATACTTATCAGATTGGCTAGAATGACAGGGAAAGATAATGCAGAATGTTGGAGGAGATGTGGGAAAATTGGGACACTGATACATTGTTGATGGAATTGTCAACACATCTAGCCATTCTGGAGAGCAATTTGGAACTATGCTCAAAAAGTTATCTAACTGTGCCTACTCTTTGATCCAGCAGTGTTGGTACTAGGCTTATATCCCAAAGAGATCTTAAAGAAAGGAAAGGGATCTGTATGTGAAGAAATGTTTGTGGCAGCCCTGTTTGTAGTGGCTAGAAACTGGAAACTGAGTGGATGCCCATCAATTGGAGAATGGCTGAATAAAGTGTGGTATATGAATATTATGGATATTATTGTTCAGTAAGAAATGACCAACAGGATGATTTCAGAAAGGCCTGGAGAGACATGAATTGATGCTGAGTAGTGGATATGATGAGGCTGGATGCATAAATAATTCGTATATAGAAAAATAGATTTAGTAGGGCTGAGAGGGCTATACTTGTGGCTATTATAAAATTGCCATTGGCAATTAGTTCTTGTAGGATGAGTCATTTAGGCATGAAGCTGGTGAGAGGTGGTATTCCTCCTAGGGAGAGTAGTATGAGAAGAATAATAATGGTTGTTGGTGCAGATTTGTTTCATAGGCCTCCTAGGGATTTGATTTTGGTGATATTTGAGAAGTTAAGGGTTAGAAATGTGGTAATGGTGGCTATGATATAGATAGTAAGGTTAAGGGTAGTTATAATTGGGTTAATTGCTATTAACATTGCTATACAATAATTGCTATTCAGCTTATGTGAACAATGGATGAATGTTAGGATTTTTCATAGGTGGGTGTGGTTGAGTCCTCCTCAACCCCCTAGGATGGTAGATAAGATTGCAAGAGTGGTGAGGATTTTTATATTTAGGCATGGGGCAATTTGGAAGAGGATAGATGTGGGAGCAATTTTTTGTCATGTTAGGAGGATTATTCCTGTTAGGAAGGGGATTCCTTGTGTTACTTCTGGCACTCAGAAGTGGAATGGAGCGAGGCCTAATTTGATTGATAGAGCTAGGGTTGTTGAGATGGAGGCTCATTGGTCAGAGAGTTGAAACAGTGTTCACTGGTTTGTTGACCATGCATTGCAAATGACGGCAAATATTATTATTATGGAGGTGGTGACTTGAGTGGGGAAGTATTTTGTTGTGGCTTCTGTGGCATGTGGGTTGTTTGGGGCGGTTATTAAGGGAATGATGGCTAGGGTGTTAACCTATTCAAGCAGTAAATCAGTGATTACTGAATAAGGTTAGACATGTTCCAATAAAAAGGCTTAGTGATTATTTTAACACATAGTAATAAACAGGACCAGGAGATCATTATATACTTCAACAATAATACTATATGATGATCGATTCTGATGAACGTGGCCCTCTTCAACAATGCGATGAACCAAATCAGTTCCAATAGAGCAGTAATGAATTGAACCAGGTACACCCAGTGAAAGAATTTTGGGAGATGACTATGAACCACTACATAGAACCAATCCCTCTATTTTTGTCCACCTGGATTTTTTTGATTTCCTCCACAGGCTAATTATACACTATTTCAAAGTCTGATTCTTTTTATACAGCAGAATAACTATTGGACATGTATACATATATTGTATTTAACTTATACTTTAACATATTTAACATGTATTGGTTGGGGGAAAGGAGGGGAAAAATTGGAACAAAAGTTTTTGCAATTGCCAATGCTTAAAAATTACCCATGCATATATCTTGTAAATAAAAAGCTATAATAATAAAATAAATAAATAAAGTACATCCAGGCAGCTAACAACTCAAAAAAATGTAGCCTGCTTTAGTATTGCCTAGAACTAAGAGTGAGATGAGGTGGGGAGGAGTCATAGATGCAGAGCCTAGCAATAGTTATTTTAATACATTTTGTTTTAAATAATGAATTGCATACAGCTGAGCTATACTTACATTGTGGACTCCATTATATGTTTGCCTAATTGGGGGTCCATTGAAACGCAGCGGAAAAGGAGGTAGGAAAAAAAAAATCTTCCACAAGGTCGGGGCTGAGCCAAGATACAAAACGCAAAACACAGTGTGTCCTACTTTCCACAAAATTAACGCAACTGAGAATTGAAGTAGCTATTTCTCTAAAAATCCCAGAGAGATTGACACTGCATCTGAGAGCTCTTTGCTGTTGGTATAATCATTGAGGTAAAGTGAGATTTTTTAAAATGTATTTTTCCTAGTTAGATGTACAAAAACATTTCTAGTAATACCTAATATTCCTTATGAAACAAGTTAGGAGAGAAAAATCAGAACAAAAGGGAAAAAATCAAGAGAAAAAAACAGAAGAAAAAAAGTGAATATAGCATGTGTTGATTTACATTCAGTTTCTGTAGTTTTCTCTCTGGATATGGATAGTGTTTTCCATGCAAATTTTATTGATATTGCCTTGGATCACTGAAATACTGAGAAGAACCAAGTCTGTCAAAGTTGGTTATCACACAGTCTTGCTATTAATGTGTATAATGGATTCCTGATTCTCCTTGTTTTCCTCAGCATCAGTTCATGTAAAATTTCCAGTCCTTTCTAAAATAAGTTTGTTCATCAATTTCATTGAATATTAATATTTCACTACTTTCATATATGACAAGTTATTAAGCTATTATGCAATTGAGGGGAACAACTCATTTTCCAATTCCTTGCCAAAAAAGAGCTGTTACAAATATTTTTGCACGTGTGGGTCCTTTTTCCTCTTTTATGATTTCTTTGGGATACAGAACTAACAGTGGCATTGCTGGATTAAGGGGTATGCAGAGTTTTATAGTCCTTTGGGCATAATGGTTGGATCATTGTATAACTCCCCCAACAAATGTACTAGTGTCCCAGTTTTCCAACATCCTCTCCAACATTTATCATTAACTTTTTCTGTCATCTTAGCCATTCTGAGAGATGTGAGGTGTTAACTAATTCACATTTCTCTAATCAATAGTGATTTAGAGCATTTTTATATGACTATAGATGACTTTACTTTGTCATCTGAAAATGATCTGTTCATATCCTTTGACCATTTATCAAATGGGGAATGACTTGTGTTCTTGTAAATTTGACACAGTTTTTATATATTTTTAAAATGAGGCCTTTATTAAAAACTCTGTTTGGAAAGCAATTATTTTCCTGCCTTTGTGTTTCTCATTTAATCTTGGTTGTGTTGGTTTTGTTTGCACAAGAGTTTCCAATTTAATATAATCAAAGTTATCCATTCTGCATTTCATAATGTTCTCTAGTTCTTTTTTGGCCATAAATTCCTCCCTTCTCCAAAGATCTCATAGGTAAACTATCCCTTGCTCTTCTAAATGACTTATGGCATCACTTTTATGTCCAAATCATGTACCTATTTTGATCTTATTTTGGTACAGGGTGTGAGATGTAGATCCATGCTAAGTTTTTGACATATTATTTTATGAGTTCTTGTCCAAGAAGCTGGAGTTTGGGGGTTTATCAAATACTAGATTACTATAATCATTAATTATTTTATCATGTGTATTTAACCTATTCACTGATCTACGATTCCATTTCATAGCTAGTACTATATATATATATAATATATATATACATATATATATATTATATATATATATATATGATTGCTGCTTTATAATAGAGTTTTAGGTTTGACACTGATAGACTACCATCCTACCATCCTTTGGAGTTTTTTCCCTTCAATTCCCTTGAAATTCTTGACCTTTTGTTCTCCCAGAGGAATTTTTAAAATTATTTTTCTAGTTCTGTAAAATAATTTTTTGGCAGTTTAATTTTTTTGGTACTGAACAAATAGATCAGTTTAGGCAGAATTGTTATTTTTATCACATTAGCTCTGCCTACCTATGAGCAATTGATATTTTTCCAATTGTTTAGATCTGACTTTATTTGTCTAAAAAGTGTTTTATATTGTATTCATAGAGTTCCTGCATTTGTCTTGCGAGGTAGATACCCAAATATCTTATTTTGTCTACAGTTATTTTAAATAGAAGTTCTCTTTCTCTCTCTTGCTGCTTGGCTTTGTAAGTAACATATAGAAATGATGTTTTGTGTGGATTTATTTTATATCCTGCAACTTTGTTAAAGCTATTAATTGTTTCAAGTAGGCTTTTGGATGATTCTCTATGATTCTCTAAGTATACCATCATATCATCTGCAAAGAGTGTTAGCTTTATTACCTCATTGCCTATTCCAATTCCTTTATTTTTCTTTTCTTATTGCTAAAGTCAACATTTAAAGTACAATATTGAATAATAGTGATCAGAATGGTATCCTTGTTTCACCCCTGCCCTTGTTGCAAATGCACCTAGCTTCTATTGCAAGTAATGCTTATTGGTGGTTTTAGATAGATGCTTATCATTTTAAGGAAAATCTTTATTCCTATGCTTTCCAGTGGTTTTAATAGGAATGGTTGCTGTATTTTGTCAAAAGCTCTTTCTGTATCTATTGAGATTATCCTATGGTTTCTGTTAATTTGGTATAATCAGTTATCACAATGGTTTTCCTGATATTGAACCATCCCTGCTTTCTTGGTATAAATCTCACTTGGTCACAGTGTATCATCTTGCTGGTACATTGTTGCAATCTTTTTGCTAGTATTTTATTTGAAATTTTTCATCAATATTCAATAGGGAGATTGGTCTGTAATTTCCTGGGTTAGGTACCGTATTTGTATCATGGAAAGAATTTGGCAGTATTTTAGTTGTTTTACTGAATAGTTTACATAGTATTGGAATTAATTGTTCTTTCAATGTTTGGTAGAATTCACTTGTAAATCCATTTGACCCTGAAGTTTTTTTATTATTAAATTTATTGATTATTCAATTTCTTTTTCTAAAATGGGATGATTTAATTAATTTATTTCATCTATTAATCTGGGGAATATTTTTTTTTAAGTATTCATCCATTTCAATTAGATCATCAGATTTATTGGCATACAGTTAGGCAAACTGGCTCCTAATTATTGTTTTAATTTCTTCTTTATTAGTGATAAATTACCTTATGCTGATAATATTTTGATAATACCTGATACTGATAATATTTTGATAATACCTGATGTTAGTAATTTCATTTTTTCTTTCCTTTTTCTAATTAAATTAACCAAAGGTTTATCTATTTTGCTTTTTTTTTTAAACAACTTTTAGTTTTGTTTATTAGTTCAATGTTTTCTTATTTTCAATTTTTGTTAATTCTTTTGTTTTCATAAATTTGAAATTATGAATTTCATTTAATTGGGTTTTTAATTTTTTTTCTTTTTTTTTTTTAGATTTTTAGTTGTATGCGCAATTTATTGATCTTCTCTTTGTCTATTCATGTAATTATTTAGCAATATAAAAGAATTTCTTTGGCCATATACTAAAAGTGCATGGTATGTTGTGTTATTATTGTCATTCTCTTGGATGAAATTACTGTTTGTTTCTGTGATTTGTTGTTTGACCCACTCATTCTTTACAATTACATTATTTAATTCCCAATTTTTTTTTTTTTTTGGTAAATATTTCTCTGGTCCTTTATTGAATATGATTTTCATTACATCATGAATTTAAAGGGAAGCATTTACTATTTCTGCCTTCCTGTATATGATTGAGGTTTTTATGCCCCAAATTATACTCACTTTTTGAGTAGGTATCATGTAATGCACAAAAAAGCTAAATTCATTATATTTCTATTCAAATTTCTCCAGAGATCTATCATATCTAAGTTTTCTAAGGTTCTATTAATCTTAACAAGTTTCTTTGTTTTTGTTTTTGTTTTTGTTTTTTGGTGTGGTAAGATTTATCTAATTTTGAGATTTCCCTATAGTATAGTTTTGCTTTCTATTTCTTCCTGTAACTGGCTTAACTTTTCTAAGAATTTGGATTCTGTACCACTTGGTACATAAACACTTAGTATCAATATCACTTCATTGTCTATGGTACCTTTTAACAGAATGTAGTTTTTCCCCTTATCTCTTTTTATTAGATCTATTTACTTTTACTTTATCTGAGAAAAAATGCTACCCCTTCTTTTTTTTTCTTCATCTGAAGCATAATAAGTTCTTTTATATAATAATAAATAAGATACATTCATATACCTGAGTAAATTATTCCCACTTTGAACCAAAACTGATTAAATTAAGCTTCAGAGAATAGTCCTCTCCTTCCCTTTTCCTCCTCTATAACTGTAATAGATCTTTTGTGCCTCTTTATGTGGATCTAATTTATCCCATTTTATGTCCCTTTTTCTCTTCTCCCAAGACAATTTTCCCCTTTAATGTCTTTTCTTTGATATCATCTCATCAGAGTCAATTCATACCACCATCCTCCATCCATGTATGCCTCCTCCAGTTGCCCCAACAGAAGAATGCTTTTCTTAAGAATGACAAGTATCATTTCTCCATCTAGATATGTAAATAGTTTAACCATTAAATAATTATTTCTCTGTTTATCTTTCTATACTTCTTTTGAGTCCTGTGTTTGAAGATCAAATTTTGTGTTTAGTTCTGATTTTTTCAATAGAAATGATTGAAAGTTTCTTATTTCATTGAAGACCCATCTATTCTACTGAAAGATGATGTTTACTCTTGATGGACAGTTGACTCTTGATTACAATCTCAGGTCCTTTGCCTTTCCAGAATGTGGTATTCCAGATCCTTCAAAACTTTATTATAGAAGATGCAAGATGCTGAGTATTACTAGATGTTTATCCTTGATCCTTAATTTTTTTTTCCTTGGCACTCTGAAGTATTTTTAACTTGAGATTATAGTTATGGAATTTTGCAACAATGTCTTTTGGTGTTTTTCTTATGGGATCTCTTGTGGAAGAGATCAATACTTGCTTTCAATGACTATTTTGCCCTCTGGTTCTAGTATACCAGGTCAGACTTCTTTGATGATTTCTTGAAGAATGCTATCCAGGCTCTTTTTTAATCATGGCCTTCAGGTAGATCAGTAATTTTAAAATTCTCTCTCCTAGATTTATTTTCAAAGTCAGCTGTTTTTCCAATCATGTAGTGTTCTGGTTCGTTATAGGCCAGAACTTGAAACAAGGTGCTAGGTCACTGGAATTGATAGAAACAATGCTTTGTTAGATAGAAACACACTTTTGGAGTTCACACCTTTGGAAGAGTTCACACATTAGCTTACATGTTAGAGTTCATACCTCTCACACTTTTAGAGTTCACACCTTTAAGAGATCATCTCTAAGGAGCTCCCACAAGCCAACTAGAGATGCCAGGAAATTCACAAGTTAGGATTCACTTCAGAAAATTCACAAGTCAGGATTCAGTGGAGGAGAATTCAAAAGTCACAGCTCCCACAAGCCCACTCTCTCAGAGGAGGAGTCAGATCCATTCGGTATTCCACCATTGTGTGGCTGGACGCTTTGGATTCAGAGGTACAAGAGGCTGAAGGTGGCAGAGGCAAAAAGACTAGCAACAGGAGCTCTTGGAACCAAGGAGAGAGATAGGCCTCTTAGAAAATTAATTGGGCTATTTTGGAGGAGACAATAAAGAACTGGACTTTAACAGCTGGCTGCATTTGAGATGATTATTATTCTGAACTGAAACTAAGGCTGCCTTCAGAAGCTCCCCAAGAAATCTGCTCCCAGAGAATGAACATTATAGGGAAGAGAACATTACACTGGTTGGTTTTCTGGAGGTCTCTGGATCAGCCTTTGTTTCACCAGATTAATCACCACAAGAAATAGCCAGAAATTAAAATCCAAATTCTTTATTGTCTCTTTGCATGGGGCCTGAGCTAGCTTGGTCTCAGTAGAAGAAATGCAGGAGGACAGGCCAGTCATCACAGTAGTGTGAGATGGAGTGAATCTGTCTGGCTCAGTTTGTCCCAGTTTATATATTCTATTATAATTACATTATAGGTGTGAATCTTGTAGAAATATATTAAGTACTAAGTACATGTACTGAACTAGAGAACTATTAATTACCATGCTAAACTAGATAAACAATGTCTCATCAATTCCACTGAGTTAGCATCTTGTAAGAATCCTTGTTTCAAGTACAGAGTTCTGGCCCATAACACAAAGAGGCATTTGACATTTTCTTCCATTTTTTTCATTCTTTTCAATTTGTTTGACTGATCCTTGATATCTCGTAAAATCATTAACTTCCATTTGTCTGGTCCTATATTTTAATATATGATTTTCTTCAGTTAGCTTTTGTATCTCTTTTTCCATTTGATTAATTCCATTTGATGGTTTTTTTCCAGTGGATTGTTTTTTAGCATTTGACCAATTTTATTTTTTAAGAAACTGTTTTCCTTTTTCAAGCTGTTGATTCTCTGTTGCATATTTCTTGTTTCTTTTCCCAATGTTTCTTTTATGAATGCTTCCAAGAAGTCTCTTTGGGCTTGAGCTCAATTCATATCATTCTTTGAGATTTCCCATATGACCAAGATAAGGTCAAAATGGGTTCATGACCTAGGCACAAAGAATGAGATTATAAATAAATTGGAAGAGCATAGAATAGTTTACCTCTCAGACCTGTGGAAAAGGGAGGAATTTATGACCAAAGAAGAACTAGAGATCACTATTGACCACAAAGTAGAAAATTTTGATTATATCAAATTGAAAAGTTTTTGTACAAACAAAACTAATGCAGACAAGATTAGAAGGGAAACAATAAACTGGGAAAACATTTTTACAGTCAAAGGTCTGATAAAGGCCTCATTTCCAAAATATATAGAGAATTGACTCTAATTTATAAGAAATCAAGCCATTCTCCAATTGATAAATGGTCAAAGGATATGAACAGGCAATTCTCAGATGAAGAAATTAAAACTACTTATAGATATATGAAAATATGCTCCAAATCATTATTAATCAGAGAAATGCAAATTAAGACAACTCTGAGATACCACTACGCACCTGTCAGATTGGCTAGAATGACAGGGAAAGATAGTGCGAAATGTTGGAGGGGATGTGGGAAAACACTGTTGGTGGAATTGTCAACACATCTAGCCATTCTGGAGAGCAATTTGGAACTATGCTCAAAAAGTTATCAAACTGTAAATAATCTTTGATACAGCAGTGTTTCTACTGGACTTATACCCCAAAGAGATACTAAAGAAGGGAAAGGGATTTGTATGTGCCAAAATGTTTGTGGCAGCCCTGTTTGTAGTGACTGGAAGCTGGAAAATGAATGGATGCCCATGAATTGGAGAATGGTTGAGTAAGTTGTGGTATATGAACATTATGGAATATTATTGTTCTGTAAGAAATGACTAGCAGGCTGAATATAGAGAAGACTGGCAAGACTTACATGAACTATTGCTAAATGAAATGAGCAGAACCAGGAGATCATTATATACCTCAACAATGATACTGTTTGAAATGAGTGCAAGGGATAATATTGTTAAAAAATTACCCTGGCATGGATTCTGTCAATATAAAGTTATTATAAAATAAAATAAAATAAAATATTAAAAAAAAAGAAAAGAAAAAAAGAAAAAGAAAGAAAGGAAAAAGCCAAGAAAGGAAGGAAGGAAGGGAAGAAGAAAGGGAGGAAGGAAGAAAAGAAGGAAGGAAGGAAGAGAGGAAGGGAAGGAAAGAGAGAAAGAAGGAAGGAAGTGAGAGAAGGAGGGAGAAAGGGAGAAAGAGTGGGAAGGAAGAAAGGAAGGAAGGAAAGAAGGAAGGAAGGAAGAAAGAGAAGGAGGGAGGGAGAAAGAGAGGAAGGGAAGGAAGAAGGGATGGAGAGAGGGAGGGAAAGAGGGATAGCAAGAAACCAGTGCAATAAGCTGTGTAGCATGATAGCAAATGTATTGGACCACTAATGGAGTTAGAAAGACCTCAGTTCAAGTCTTACCTTTACTTTGCTGAGTCTTGGACAATATTCTAAAATTTATCTACTAAATTACAGATAAATTTCAATCTGTGTCAGTGAAGGGAATACTCACACTATTGAAATTTCAGATTCTCAAAGCATTGACTAATATAATATTACTACTGTCTATCTTATGGGACTTATGAAAATAAAATGACATTACATAAAAAAAAAAACAATGATACTGTTTGAGGATATATTCTGATGGAAGTGGATCTATCTCCTCAATAAAGAGAGCTAATTCACTTTCTGTAATGGGCTGAGGCTCGAGTTGATGCACTGAGGTCCCAAGCACATGAGGCTAAATAGTAATTGGACCATACTCTATTAGTATATATGCTTGGAGAAAGAATGGCCCCTGCCCACTCTTTGTGCAAGTCCTGATGTGTTGTATAGGAAATGACATTTTTGGTGGGTGGAGGCAACGGAGTGGAAAGGGAAGTGGAAGGAGAGACTGCTGGCTGGCATCTTGTCATAGCTGCTCGCAATGCTATCATGATGTCCTTCACCTCCAATCCCCCTCTGCTAGCTGGCTTCCTCTCTGCCCATATTGCTATTGCAATTCTTCTTCACCTCTTCACTTCAATAAAGATTGAAGATTTTTCCCTTAACCTGAATTCCTGACTCGGGCTGATTTTAAATATGTGGTCATCACAAGTTTCAATTGATCAAGGATGGACAGAAGCAGCTACACCCAAAGAAAGAACACTGGGAAATGAATATAAACTGCTTGCATTTTTGTTTTTCTTCCTGGGTTATTTATACCTTTTGAATCCAATCATCCCTGTGCAACAAGAGAACTGTTTGGTTCTGCACACATATATTGTATCCAGGATATACTGTAACCTATTTAACATGTAAAGGATTACTTGTCATCTGGGGGAGGGGGTGGAGGGAGGGAGGGGAAAAATCGGAACAGAAATGAGTGTAAGGGATAATGTTGTAAAAAATTACCCTGGCATGGGTTCTGTTAATAAAAAAGTTATTTAAAAAATAAAATAAAATAAAATAAAAAGAGAGAATTTTAAGGTACAAAAAAAAAGAGAGATTTCCCATGTGGGCATTTTCTCTTCATCTAAATTGATATTTTGGCATTCTGTTTCTTGCTCATTTCCTTCCTTTCTTCCTTCCTTCTTTCCTTCCTTCCTTCCTTCCTTCCTTTCTTCCTTCCTTCCTTCCTTCTGTCCATCCTTCCTTCTTCCTTTCTTTCCTTCTTTCTTTTCTTTCCTTTTTCCTATTTTGTGATTTTAAAGTTTAAACTCTGCTCTTAAGCTATAGTGGCACTTTCCCAAGCTTCTTGTGCAGCTCTGAAACTTCGCTTTGAACAGAGGGGCCCCTTGTTTTTGGTGTCTTGCTCACAGAAATGGGTAGCCCTACTTGCTCTCTGGAAGCAATGGCCTGGTTTCCCAAGTTGGCAATTTGCCCTCTTCTCTGGAATTGGGGGCTGCATCAATGGTGTGCTCTGTTATTGAGCCAGAACTGAGAGTTTTATTTGATAATTTGCTGTTATTAAGACTCTCTTACTGGCTTTCCTGAAGCTTTCTGAGCTGAATTAGCTCCAGTGAAATTTAGCTCTCTTGAAATCCTTCTAATCTATCTTTAGCTAGAGAGTGGCTTCATTTTATCAAACTCTATTCAGAGGCTTGGTTTCATGTGGTTTTTGAGGGAAACTGGAAAATCTCAACAGCTTCTTGGCTTAACTTCACCATCGAATTTGAGCTGAGCTTTTAAATATCTGATCCTTATAGGTGAAAGGTCAAGCAAGAGACTACAACTTTTCCCTGATGCTTAAATATATCCTTGTTCTTCATGTTTTTAAGCTAAAGAATATCACTTTTTTCTCTTCAAATGTTGATTTCCTTTATCCTTCTGTTAACTTGATTGTATCCTAAATTCATAGAAATCTCAGAAGCAGTAGGACATGTAACTTGACTCAGTACTAGAAAAAGTGGTCTTTATCCTGGTATTTGTTTCTTTTTTTTTTTTTTTTTTGTTAAAAGCCATAGCAGATTGTGATACTTTTTCCTAAACTTACATTCTGCTTTGGGGTCATTATTCCTGCTATCTGTGTTTGAATACTGGTGAGACAAGACCATGATGTTCCATACAGAAGGCTGGGTATCATCAAGCTGCTATTTTAAGTTTGTAAGAGGCTTTAGAAATACAATATTCTCCTACCTGTAAGGCCTTATTGTCTTTTGAAATTATCTAACCTTGACTGTGAATATTTGACTTTATAATATATTTTCATACCTCTCTCTCCAGTAGATTTACTTTAATAATAATTTAACTTGGGCTAATATTAAAACTGGTTTGTATTCCTTGCCTGGATAAACAGTGACTGATAATAGGAGAAAGTAGTGCGGCTGTATAATGTATGGTAAGAGAATGCCAGGCAGAATTAACAATGTGACATGTGTAACAGATTAATGGATATTCTACACATGGATAATTATGTTATTAGATTCTGTGCTTACAAAATACTGAATTCTTATGTATAAAATAGCACAAAACATTAATTCTGCCATGTATTCCAATTTGTGTAACTTCAACCAGTACCTGAAACTGGGCCTTTGCAACTAATGATGGAATTCTCTAATGACCTGAAAGTATTGTGCGCAGACAGGTGGCTCTGATAGACAGTGATAAAAGGGATAGAAACAGTTCAATATTCCCACAGTATGAATATGCAGGAAGACTGTGTTGTTAGGAATTATGTTGGTAGTATATTACCCAAGTTGCTTTCCTTCATATGTAACTCATTCATTTTCTGAATTCTACACTGAACAAAAACTAAAGAGGTGGCTAGTTAACATGGATAGACTAATTGGTGAGCAAACATATGTCACCTCTATGATTTCATTAAGTTTGACAGTGGAAAATATCTGTTTAGGTCAATGGATTTCAATTTAAACTTCATTTTCCCTGTGGGAATTTGGAAAATGAAGAGCAAGAAAGACATAACAAAACATATCAAGTATTTTATGGCATCAATGGGAACCCTTTCATAATCTGTCAGATTTGGCTTCAAAGATCTCAGTCCTAATAGTAAAAGTTCTCTTACTTCATATTCCCTAGGGGATTGTGGGAAGGAATTAAAGCTACCTACATGCTTCCTATTGTGTTGTTTTCATTGAGTGTCCTACTAATTAACAGGAAGAAGTTCTTGGTGAGTGAAGCAAGAAGACAAAAAAAAAAAAAAAGCTAAAAAAGTAAGTATTTTTCTTAGCACTTCTATACCTCCTTGGGGTAAAATCTCAATTTACATTTTTCTCTAATTAGTGATGAAGCTAGAGATAAATGGATGAATACCTTAGTGTAGTATTGATGATTAGCTGAGAGTTTGATTCAAAAGCCCATAATTAAGATATTTTGGGACATGCAGTTTGGAACATTATTTAGCTAACATGTGAATTGAGAATTATGAGGGTGAAGGGCAGAAAAGTAAGGAGGATCACCATGCAAGGGGAGAATCCAATGTTTTTCTTTTCCTTAAATGATCAAAATATTACTTTTATCTCCCTCTTTTCAAAGATCAGAGAATCAGAAAACATGTCTCTTTTCACAATCTGTGAATCAAAATAAAAAGAAATGAAACAGGATTCCCTGCCCCATTAAACTCTTTTTTATGTACTAGGAAGAAATAAATGTCTACCAAAGAAAATGAAATGAAATTAAGAGGAGATTCTAATTGCCCTCTTCAATCACGCCTATACAAAGATGCCTGGCTAAAAGATGGGCAGGAAGATCAGCAGCAATCTGTTGGCAAAAAGAAAAAAAGAAAAAAAGTGCTCCAGCAAGAGTTAGGCAGACAAATGGAAACAGCTGCTACATTTTCTCTTACTTTCTATCTCTTTCAAACAAATCTTGAAGTGAATGTAGCTGTTAGCTTAATTAATCACACCGTGTTACATCCTGCTTTAGAATCCAAAGTTTATTTTTTGAATAATGGGACAAAATGAGGCTTACCTATGTCTCTCCTAAGCAAATGATAAGAATCTAGAAGGGACAATGTATTGTACTCAGTGAGTACAATATCCTGTAAAGATAAAGAACTGAACCCCCATCCATTTCATATTGATGACAATACTTAATCTTACCCATGCTTAGCTAGAATAAGGACAGATTGAATGAATTTAGGCCCTAAGAAACTATTGAATGCATCTGCTTGACTCTTTAGCCAGTTATTTTGTTTGCAGGATACTTATGAGGCCTGTGGTTCTCTAGTTTTTCTTGTGTATTGAGTCTTTGATGCTCAGAACTGAAATATATTTCATCCTTTTCTCTCTGCTCACAATACTAGCACATTAGTTCAGGCCCTTATTTCATCTTATTTCTACTATTATAATAACCTCTTAATGGGTTTCCCTGCCTTAAGTCTCTCTCTCTCCTTTCCAATCATTCCAACACAACTGCCAATGTGATTACTCTCAAGGGCAGGTCTAACCATGTCATTCCCCTATTCAATAAATTTCAATGGGTCCCTATTGCCCCTAATAGTCAATATAAACTCATCTATTTGATTTTTAAAGCCCTTCATAAACTGGCCTCAATTTACCTTTCTAATAGTAGTTAACTTTGCTTTCTTTTCTGTACACTATAGTTCAAACAAACTGGTAGCTTTACTATTTTTCATATTCAATAGTCTGTTGATGGGGAAAGACCTGACTTCAAATCCTATCTTACTTATTCTGTTTTAACCTCAGTTTTCATATCTGTTAAAAAAATAATATTACCTACATTCCAGAGTTATTGGAAGAATAAATGAGGCAATATTTGTAATCTTCTTTAAGTGCTATGGAAATACCAGCTATTATAAGTATCATTGTTATTTGATACTCAAAATGATTGAGAGTCTTCCAGTGCTTAGCACAGTATTTGTCAATAGCAGATATCTAATAAATATTTATTAATAGTTGATTGTATTTAAATTTAATATTTGAGAAGAAAAAACCTTTTATTTCCATTTCTTTTATATTTTAATCTATACATCCTGAAATGATCTCAAGTTTAAATGAAGAATTATTCTTGCTGTCCAATTTATATATCCCTTTAGAATGAAGATTTTAACCTTTTTATGGTAGATTACTTTGAGTATATGATAAAGCCTTTGTTCCTCTCTTTAAAAAAATGTTCTTAAATGCATAAATTAAAATACTTAGTATTACAAAGGAAATAAATAATTTTGAAACAAAGATGTTTCAAATTTAAGTTTTCCATTTAAGTTTATGGATCCCTAAAATCAATCCACAAATTCACATATTTCAAGTTAAGATCACTGTCTTAAAAGATTCTATATCTCACAAGGTAGAAGTTATAGTGTCTCCACTATACATAAAAAAAAAAAAAAAAAAAAAAAAAAAAAAAAAAAAAAAAAAAAAAAAAAACACTTTAACTGAATTCTCTTGTTTCAAGGTCAGAAACTTAATTTAATTCTTTTGTATCTTTTTTCCTCCATAACTTTTCTCTATCTCTGAGACAAATTTGTTCAGGCTTAGTTTATTCATCCCACTTTCATCTTCTCATTTTTCTAGTGAACTTGCCCTATATATGGCATCTCTGAAATATTCCTATAATCTCACACTTTCTAAGGACTACTTTGTGAGTCCTCTAGCTTAGAAGGAAAATATCTCGCAAAGTTATAACCACAGCGGCATTCAACATTACTGAATCTTTTACAGTAAGTTCCTGATGATTTGTTGTGCCAATTATTTGATTTGGTATCAACTTTTCCTCTCAATTTTCAATATTTGTTTATATCAATTAATGCATTAACAAGTATTCTTTGGGCACCTAATGTGTATCCAACATTATTGGTAAAAGTCACTTTAGAATGAAAGCTGATTTTAGAATAAATAGTACCATGAAATATGGTACTAAATATAAATAAGGATGATGTGATGCTCAACAATTCTCAATCTTTAAAGATGAAATAATAATAAATTGGTTGGATTAGTACCTGGAGGCAAGGTACTAAAGATTATGTGTATTATATCCTATTGGATAATTAGTTGTAATGAGGATAGGATAGATGTAGGAGGTATATATATATATATATTAGATTGGTTAATGTCTATTTAATTTTTGCCTTGTTTTCAAGTCAGATTTTGGATTGAATATAAAGAATGTCTTTTAAAGAGAGAAGGGTTTTTTTTTTAAGCGGCAACTAAATAAAGGTAGTTTAAGAGATAGCAGGAGAAGCAACGAAGGTGATATGAATAAGAAAGAACAAATAATGCTTGGACTGCAACTCCAACTATTAAAAAGTTCTTCAGAATGATGAATGTGATGTCATATGCTTAGTGTTGCTATTGCATTTAGTCATTTAAAATTTGAAATGAAATTTTTATACTAACATATGGGAAAATATCTTTTTAGCCAACTTTAAATTGGGTGTTAGATAGCTGTTAAGTTGAATTTAATAAGAAAATGATGCAGACTGGAGAGACTTACATGAACTGATGCTGAGTGAAATATGCAGGACCGGGAGATCATTATAAACTTCAACAACCATACTATATGATGATCAATTCTGATGGACGTGACCATCTTCAGCAATGAGATGAACCAAATCAATTCCAATTGTTCAATAATGAAGAGAACCAGCTACAACAGCAAAAGAACTATAGAAAATGAGTGTGAACCACTACATAGCATTTCTACACCCTCTGTTTTTGTCTGCTTGCATTTTTGATTTCCTTCTCAGGTTATTCTTACCTTATTTCTAAGTCTGATTTTTCTTGTGCAGCAAAATAACTGTATAGACATGTATACATATATTGTATTTAATATATACTTTAACATATTTAACATGTATTGGTCTATCTGCCATCTAGGGAAGGGGGGAGGAGGGAGGGGAAAAGTTGGAACAAAAGGTTTTGCAATTGTCAATGCTGAAAAATTACCCATGCATATATCTTGTAAATAAAAAGCTATAATAATAAAAAAGAAAACAATGCAGAGAAGTAAACAACAACAACATCAACATTGAGTTCTGGATGTGGGAGTGATCTCTTTTTTTCCAAAATGTTCTTTGAAGAAGAAAAAGATGAAAACAAGATACATTTAACATTTTTTTCTGTCCTGTAACCTCATCACTCCCCTACCTGTCAGCATATATGTTGAATATAGACCTCTAAACTCCAGTAAAATATGACCTAATTTTCTTGGAAACATTAAAAGAAATTAGTAATTTGTTAAGGACAATTGTCTCCTCTTTCGAGGCCTAACTCATTCTCTTGATTCAAGGAATATGTCCTGAGAGATGGTCCTTAGGCTTTTATTCAGCTGCATATCACAATGTAGATTATATGCATTCTTTATCCACCTGGTTTTGTCTTTGTGTACAGTTGGACCCAACTCTTTAGAGTGATTATGAATTTCAATAATCTAGGACTTAATGCAGGTAGTAAAATGTAATCCACATATAAGAGTAACTAGAGGACTTCACCATATATAGGAAGTTACTTTTTGATTTGAAATTTGTGCTAATCTTTTCTATATTACTGGTATTTTCTTAATTTATATTTTGCTCAATTTTAATGCTCAAGAAAATTATTAAAGACCATATAAGTTTCTATTATATATTTTAAGGTATCTTGTATGTTGACATGTGAACAGATCTGACTTAGAAAAGAAATTTTTTTGCTCTTTTCCAAATAAAATGCCTTTTGGGAAGTTAATAATAAGCGTAGCGAGATCTTGAATTTCTTTGATATAGATAAGAAAATAAGAATATAGCTCTGTACTTTTGTTATTCTTTTTCAAACCCCATTCATCTTTTTAATAATAAGGGGGAATTGCTTACCTCTCCATGCCTTTATTATTCTTCAATATATTGAGAAACAATACTTCAATACTGTGTCTTCTGACATCCTCTTTACATCATTGTACTATTCCAGCTGCCTTTTGAATTTAGTTTTTTTTTTTTTTTTAATTTCTGCTTCCTTTGGAAACATGTCTAAGGCATTGATATCAGAGTCCAGATAGGGTGACTTCACCATCCTTGGCACTTAAAAAAAAAATTTCTTTAAGACAGCTTGATCCAAAAATCTTTCCAAATATTTTTTTAATCTCTTGTTTATTGTCCATTAACCCTATAACCTCAGTGTCAATTGTGAGCTTTCTGGAGCAACAGTGTGTCTCAGCAGCTGCCATATTGGCAGCAAAATCCTCATAGCCATATGGACACTCATGTAAGTTCTGGCTAAGCATCTCTTTCAGAAGGGACTCCCATCCAGGACCAGTCTGTACCTATGATGGAAATCGATCCTGGTTGCCTAACTAAAGCTGTTGAAAGAAAAGTGAATCTGCCTATATAAACCATGATACCAGTATTTGAAGAAAATAAGTTTGGCCAAGAAATTTTCAGTTATTCCCATTTATTATTTATATGCATGTGTGTATTTGTGTTATATATATATCCACCCATATATACTCAGACACACATTCACATGTGTCTATATATGTTTATTACTTAGTTTTACTTTTATACCACAGCTGTTTCTAGAAACACTCTTCCTCTTTTCTCATTGAAACTGTTTTCCTGACGTAATGTTGCTCTATTTGACAGCTTATAAAAATGTCACTTTTCATTCTTATTGTATTTTGAAGGTTCAAAAGGAGAAGAGGTAATGATTATGATAAGAATTTGACAATTACAGGTAACAGGGAGGCAACTTCCAACATGGAAACTCTCATGTACAGAACTACCTAGTCCCAATTTTTCACTATGAACTTATGATTGTTTTATCAAAGCTTCCTAGTCTGCCTCTTTTGAATTCTCTCATTTTTCTTCAGCACCATTCTTGTTTTCACTATTGATCCACAGTGAATCCTAATGCTGTAGCCATAGTTATATTTTGAACAACTTGCTATTTTCATTTTGTTACTTTTCTCTTAAAACCTTTATAAGAATTCTCCAATACTTTCAGCATTATCTTTCTGATCCCTATACTTGGAATTTCTCCTTTGCCACTCTCACTCTGTCAAGTACCACTCCCTCCATTAATCTTTTTAATTCAGTGGAAGTTAACTATACCATTCCAGGGAACTCCAGGGAGAAAAAAAAATAAATGCAGCAGACAAAAATACTCACAAATTATATATTTGTACAAAGTGCAAATCTTTAGTTTCAGTTTGATAATATTTTATAATACATCATGTTGTACTCTAAATGTCTAATTGTCTTTTAACTGTAGCCAGCTCATGTCAGCTTGGACTGATATAGAATGTGAGCACTGTAAAGCAAAGCCTATATAATTTGTTTTGATTAGTGCTTGGCACTAGCATAATGCATAATACCTTCAAGGACATTTAATAAGTCTTTTAAAGATGATACTTCCTTAGTATGGAAAGAGTCTTAAAGGGGGAAAAGGCATTATTAAGGCATCCTACCATTTTCTTTTGAGGTCATCTATATAAAGAGAATGGGAAAGGTCAAGGAAGCTGTGTACAGATGACAAGGAAAATACAGATATGACCTGATTGTCTCTCCTCCTAAATCTACACATATTGCTTTTGCTCAATAGGGATTAAATCCCATTAGTTTCTAAAAATTGTTTCTGCCTTTTCTGCTAAGGGAATTTTTCATCTAAACAAGTGAAGCAGGAGAAAAATAGAATAAGAGCAGTTTTGGGATGGGGGGGAACTGTTTTGTGCTATGTTCCACATTCTCCTAACCCCTGAAGGTTCAAGATATGAATCTCTTTCACTGGGTCAGTTCTCAGATGGTTCTGGAGAAGAAAGTGAGACAGGTGAACTTATACAATCCTCTTTCACTTAAATCTAATTCACTTACCTCCATGATGTTGTGGTCCTCTTTAAGAATGAAGGACAAACAACAACAACAACAACAACAAACAAACAAACAACAAACAACAACAGCAGCAGCAGCAATGCTAGTACGTTAGCCATATGTTTGGTCTTCCATGTCCAGACAAAGAGAAATTTGCATCTTTGAAATAAGGACAGATATCTCCAGTTGAGGAAATCAGTCAGAAAAGAATGGATAAAAGAGATATAGGACCAGAAAGGAGCATGACTTCTATTCTAACAGTTAAATCGGAAAACTATTCTTTTCCCAGCTTTGTGTGGGGAGGACACTAGTACGGAAGTTGGTCAAAAAGAATTATTCACTATGGGAAGCAGTATAGTTTACTAGAAAGTTGCTGGCTTGGAGTCATGGTATTAAGTACTACTTACCTATGAAATATTGAGAAATCACTTCACCTCTTTTGGTCTTGCCATCATATGTAAAAAGAAAGATCAGGAGGGCTAGACATGATGATTTCTAAGATATGTTCTCATTCTAATTCTTAGAATCCTATGTACAGGAATAAAGAAGTTCTGTTTCTATGACTGGGAAGCCCTCAAAGCTCTCTATTCTATCCGCCCTCATAGCTACCAATTTGTTAATCCTAGAGTACAGGACTGAGCATGTCACTCTACTGCTCAAAAAGCTCCAGTGCCTACCTACTTTTTCTAAGATTAAGCATATATTCCTTGATTTGTATTTAAAGTCTTCACTATTTGACTCTAAATATCCCTTTGGCATCTTCCCTCCTAAATTGTGCATTCTATACTCCAGCAAATCTGGTCTTTTTCATGCTCCATGTCTCTCATCTCTCATTTCCACATCTTTGCACAGACTGACCTCCACATGTGGAATATGTTCACTTCTCACTTCCACCTTTTAGAACCCTTAGGTTCCTTCAAAAGCTCAGCTCAAATGCCATCTCGAAACCAAAAGGTACCCCTTTTACTACCTGGTATATATTTGACATTTACTTCCATGTGTAAAAATTATTTACTATCATAGAATGTAGAACTCTTGAGAACAGGAACTATTTTGTTTCTGCTTATGTAGCTCCAGAAACCAATCTAATATCTGAAATGTAACAAAGATTTACTATATTTCTATGGAATGAATAAGACACTCCTTATGTATCCAATATGTTGCCAAATCTTGTAGTGGCTATCTTCACAACATCTCCCATGTATGTAGGATCTTATTTCAAGCCCTTATTACTGCTCACAGACTCTTAATGTAACCGAAGTAATCTCTTTGTCTTAACTTTTTTCTCATTACAGGCTTCCACTCAACTGTCAGAGTGATTTACCTAAAGAACATATCTGATGTACTCAATAATTTCTAGTGACTCAATATTATACTTAGAATCAAATCCAAATTTCTCTGACTGGCATCTAAAGCTCCTGATAACTACTCCCTTTCCTACATTTACAGAAGTCTTATATTTTACCACTCTTTACTTGATGAACAAGGGCAACTAAGTGACACAGTGGATAGAGTTTCCTGGCTTGGAGTCAGGAAGATTTCATCTTCTTAAGTTCAAATCTAGCCTCAGATACTTATTAGTTGTCAGATCCTTGACAGGTCAGTTAATCCTGTTTACCTCAGTTTCTTCATCTATAAAATGAGCTAGAAAAGGAAATGGCAAACCATTCTAGTAGCTGTCAAGAAAACTCCAAATGTTGTTATGAAGAGTTAGGACCAAAATAACTGAACAACAATTTGTTGAACAATCCAAATATACTGGGCTTCTTAGCTGTTCCACTATCACAGCATTCCCGTCTGACTTATCAGTGGTTTAGAGGTGTCTGTTTCCCTTACCTGAAATGCTCTCCTTTCTTATTTCTATCTCTTAGTTTTTTTTTTTTTTTTTTTGTTTTGTTTTGATTCCTACAAAACTCAGCTCAGACCCCACCTTATTGCAGATGCCTTCTCCCTGTTTCCCTTTACCTTTCTACTGTCTTCCCCATGAGATGGACTTTTACCTATTCTCTACATATCTTGTATATCCCTTGTTGTTTTTAACATTGTTTTCTTCATGAAGGCAGGAACTATTTTTTTAATCTTTCCTTCGCAACAAAGCACAGTGCCTGATACACAGAAAGTTCTTAACAAGTGCTTTTGACTGAATGACTTTTAAACCTTTCTCTTTTTAAGTTGATACTCCAGGTATGCCATTTTGTTCCTTTATTTTCTTAGATACCTATTGGGTATAAAACACTGTTTTAGATATATACCAAATTTGAATACGAAGATTTGGTCCTTGACAACTAGTACTCAAGTTACAGGTGAAAAGCACTTTCAAATAAATATAAATTCAGTGTATGAAGACTTGTTTTACACAGAAATGATTCCCTTTGTTTAAAACTATAGTTTTTTCTTTAAATAACAAGTTGTAATGTACCAAACCTATGATTTTATTGCTCAAAACCACAAGCTACAATAAGAATGACAAACAACAATAAATAAGGTCCTGTAACACACATATATTTTTGAGTGGATTTGTAGATCAAAATAGTGATTCTTAAACTCATTTTACTCATGGAACAGCATTCTTGACTGTGAGGAATAACAGAACCCTTAATATTTTAAGTTGGCAACACTGTTGGAGAGTTTGAGTTGCATATTTACAATGTCTCCTCAACAACAACAATCATTTTTGATGAGTTCATTGCTAGTTTGAGATCTGACGTATTGTGAGGTTAGTGCTTCCATGTAATAGGCACATTTTGTTTACTTTTGTAAATTTTATGGTTACTGTACTACATATCTTGAATAAGTAAAAATTAAATAATAAATAATTTATTTTCTTTTTTCAATAATAACATAATCAAAATTTTATAACATACCCAGTGAAACTCATAGAAGACACTTTGAAATGTTCTGGTGTAAACTGAAAAGTAGAAAAGGGATATTATCAATGAATATAAGCATGAGTAACCACCTATCTTGGGCAACACAAGGTCAAATTTAACTAGTTTTTTCTTTTGTTTTATTTTTGGCAGTCATGGTAAAATGATCCACCCAGGATTACTCAGCTACTAATTTTAAACTGTCCAGTTTAATTTAAATTGTCCAGATCAGTGCTCTATCCACTGTCCCACCTAGCTGCCCCTTACATTTAGTTTTTAAATATACTTTATTCTATCTAGCAATGACATTAGATTACTGCTGTGTTAATTAGCAGGCAGACAGGATTGTCAATCATTCACACCTATGTTTCCTTGCATAAACAGTTTTTCCCTTGTGTCTGGCATTGTTTGCCAGCAGTGATTTCTCTCAAACTAAATCTGATAAAGAAGGTCTCCCTATCATCCCTCTCCCCAATGCCAGACTAGCCTTTTAGGTAGCCAAGACTGTTGACTCATTGTCAAGGAAGAAGTTCCTATATTCTGTTTAAAGTCAGGTTTGAAGAGTTCTGTGAACTTGAATGGTGGGGAATATGGCATTTATTTATATTAAACTTGAATGGTTAAAATGAAATTTAGCATTTCCTTCACTGTTTAAAAGTCATTATTCTCAGGGGGTCCATTGACTTCAAAAGACAAATGATTTGTGACATACGAAATATCAATAACCCCAGAAGTATTCTACCATAAAAATCATTTTTCTATCCTGGGAAATTATAAAATAATTCTATAAATGTCTTCTATAGGCCAGAACTTCCATCCACAGATGGAGCTCTAGCATGATAATGAAGTTTTAAATCTGTCTTATACTCCCAGGTCATAGAACACTATGGCCTCTTCTTGTCTATGAGACCAAAGAAAGAAAGGATTTTATCCTTTTAACTTAGCCTCTCTAGGCCTAGGTATCATAATGGTTGTTTCCTGATCTTCCCTTTTCTATCATCTCTTCCTCATGACTTCCCCTTTCCAAGTCTCTTTCCATCAAGTCCTGTAGGATTTTTAAACCCCAAAATTCCTTAGGATGAGAAGCTTATTTTGAGAAATAATGTCTGGTGTAGCCATTCCAAGGTGAGGACTGAACTCCCTGAGAATCAAGAGATTTCTGCTGAATTTGAAACATATTTTATCCTGAGGGTCTCTTTGGAGACCCTTGAGAAGGCATGGCCAATACAATGTGGTACATATTTTGCTATTTTTGTGACAACCATTAGTCATTAAACTATATCTTTGGTTTATAGGGGAAAAAACAAATATTAACATTATCTTCAATTTCTTCAGCTCAATGGATACCTTAGAGGCAGCTAGGTGGTATAGTGGCTAAAGCATTGGACATGGAGTCAGGAAGAGCTTCAAATCTGAAATTTAATTAGTTCTGTGCTTCTGGACAAGTCTTTAATTTTTTCAGCTCTACAATGGGGATAATGATAGCAACTAACTTTTAGGTCATCTGTGAGGCAAAAATGGCATTTATAAAGTGTTTTGCAAACTTCACAATATGATAGCAATTGTATATGTTTTACAGGGGATGCTTTTTTTCAGGTATCACTAGATGAACTTTGAGATCCTTTCCATTTATGATATTATATGATTTTGTAATCCCTTCTTTTATTTATATTTCATTACATGTTTAAACTGAAAACCCCCCCACACAGTCTCTCTCTGTATGTATGTATGTGTGTTTGTGTGAGTATGTATAATCCTGTTGTATTGTTGGAAGAATGATCATATTGGGGTTAGGTAGAAGTTTGCAATCTTTATTAGCACCTTGTTACTTCACACTCCCATATATAATGTGCATTTTGTTTGTTCCTTGAGAAATGTACTGATGATGTTTTCCTGTAATGAACACACTAGAAATAGACCTTTAATGGGCTTAGTATAATTGTGCCAGGTGTTCATGTTTCTGTCTTCAGGCCATGTTGGAAGATCCACCTGTTTGAAATGGCAAACACTCATCTGTACCTTTTGTTTGTAAATAGGAATCCTGTAATTTCTGTCTTGGATATCAGTTATAATGTTTATGAAACAACTGAAGGGCTCAAAAAATGAAATTTATGAAAAAAATTAAATATGTCATATGATTATTATTTTCATAAAGAAAAATATTTCACTTTAATGAGGTCCCAACTAAATAGGGAGAAAAATGCTCAGATAAATCTCAGACAAACTATTATTGAGTCATGTCTTCATTTTTGTTTATAATGAGTTTATGATAATTAGAGTGTTAGACCTTATATTTACCCCTATTAAAGTTTATCTTAGAAATGTGGCACATCCACTTTTACGTGTCTGAATAGGAGTGATGCAGATTTCCCTTGAATATCACTAATGAAGAGAAACCTATTTTCTCCTGGGACAACTTGTTTTTCTCTTCCTTCCCTCCCTCCCTTTCCTTCCTTCCTTCCTTCCTTCCTTCCTTCCTTCCTTCCTTCCTTCCTTCCTTCCTTCCCTTCTTCCTTCTTTCCTTCCTTCCTTCCTACCAGCAATTAGTATTCAGTGAGTTGCCCAAAGTGTCTGAACTGCTAAGTGTCTGAAAATGGTTTTGAATTCAGGTTCTCCTGATTTCAGAGTCAGTGCCCCATCCACTTCATCACCTTAATCCCCCTGCCTCATTATTTAATACTTTAACACACTGATTGATATGGATATCTAAAAATAGATTTCATTGACATGTTTTATTTTTACATCATTTATACTTCTTCATGTTCTTCCCTTCCCATCCTTTTAGAAAATCATAATTTGTAACAAAGCTTTCTTTTTTTAAAAAAAAGAGAAGGATAAAAGGAAAACAAGATAAGGAAAAGCAAACTATATGTGGAAAACCTTTTTGATGTTATATGCAATGTTCTGTGCCCATGTATGTCTATTTCTGTAAAGAAATGGGAACAAGGTGGGGTACAAGATGTCTCATCATATCTCTTCTTTGAGTCTAAGCTTAGTTTTTATAATTTTGTAACATTTAGCTTTAATTGTTTTTGGGTTGTTCTTTCCATTTACATCATTACAATCATTATGTGTATTGTCTTCCAGGCCCTATAAATTTCACATTGATTAATTCAAGTAAATCTTTCCATGTTTCTTTTGTTTATCATGCTCATAATTTCTTAGAAAATTTGCATCCATATTCCACAGTTTGTTTAGCCATTATACATTCACAGGAAATCAGCTTTGTTTTTAGTTTTTTGCTACTTCAAAAAGTACTGCTATATATATATGGAACTTTTCTTTTTGTTAATGACCTCTTTGAGGTACAAGTCTAGTGGAGGATCTCTGGCTCAACGGATAAGACATTTTAATCATTTTTGATATGTCTCTCTAAATTGCTTTCAAACAATGGAAAACACATTATTTTTTGATTTTTTTTACCTTAGGGTCAATGTAAATGACTGTAATCCCACATTATAATGGCTCAAATACTTGAAAATATTTATCAAATCCTCATTATATATTCTCTTCTTTGGGAAAATCATATCCATTTCTTTTAACTACTTTTTCCTTAGCAATTCTATTTTCTTTCTTCTGGATTCTCTTCCAGTTGTCAATATCCTTACTGAAAACTAGTGTTCAGAACTAGAAACAATATCGCAGATAAGATCTAATCAGGATCAGGTATAAAAACACTATCACTTACGTAGATATAGATTCTATGCCTCCTGAAAATAAACCCAGTTTTCATTGGCTTTTTTGACTCTCACAATGTTGACTCATATCAACTTTCTAATACACTGATACCCCCAGGAATTTTTCAGGTTAGTCAGTCAGACAATTAGTATTTGCTAAGTGCCCACCATATATCAGGAACTGTGCTAAACTCTAGTGATATAAAGAAAGGCAAAACACAGTTCCTTGCCTTAAAAATATATAATCTAATAAAGAAGACAACATGTACTACATAGAAATAAGCTAGATAAAGGATAAGTGGGAGACAATCACACAAAGGAAGGTACTGCCATTAATGAAAATCTAGAAAGCCTTTTTGTAAAAAAAAAAAAAAAGAAAGAAAGAAAGAAAGAAAGAAAAAGAGAAATTGACATCAGCTACGATGTAAAAGAAATCCAGGGAAGTCAGGAGGCAGAGATAAGAAGGGAGAGTTGTAGGGAATTCTAGTACAGCTAGTAAATATGTATTTTAGCTATATCTTTTAGTTAGTGATTAAAAAAAAACTCATATCAGATTTTACATTTGTCCATAATAACTTTCATCTCATTAGATTAATCACATATTCCAACCTGTCAAGATTTTTGTGGAATCTGAGTTTGGCATCCATTCTCTTAACTACTTCTTTCAGCTTTGCATTATCTATAAATTTGATATGTGAAAAAAGGAAATGACATCAGTCTAAGATCCTATGCTATTTGTGATTATAGCTTTATCTTGATGTCCTTAATAGTCTTTTTAGCATTATCTTCTTGAATATTTGATGAACTGAAGGTAAGCTCTCTCACTTATAGTTTCTAAAAATTATTGTAATTTTTTGATAATTACACAATATTTGTTCACATCCTATAGTAGCTTGGAAAATGAGAGAGGTACTCTATAGCTCTCTGATCTTTATAGTTTCTACTTTGAGACACCGTAAGTATGGGTTGGCAACTTTATCTGCAATAGTAATTAACTACTCAGAACTGGAGTAAATCAAATCAGATGTGAAAGAAAGAAAAAAAAACTTGTATATAGAGAATTAGAATCAGAGGTTTACATAGGAGTCGTGTGCTCTTTAGGAAAGCAGGATGGACAGATAAGGTAAAGAGATATATTAGAATTTGTAGCTAGGAAAGTTAGACTGGCAGTAGTCTATTTGCAAGGTTGCTCAAAAGAAAAAAATATTGTAGTAGGGAGATTTATTGAATTTGAGATAGACCTCGAGGCTATTCTGATTTTATCTTCTGCAATAGGCATGTCAGAAGTTTTAGAACAATTACTAGTAAAAGTCCCAGATGTTCTAGAACTAATTGACAAATTGTATATGAATAAATCATTGAGACCAGATGGCATTCATCCAAGAATTCAATAGAAAATCAAGGGTGAAACTGTGGAAATATTAACCAGAACATAAACTTATTTTGTGAAATAGCTACTTTTACTAGAAAAAATTGGAATTGTCAATGTGATGACACATTGTCTATGGAAAGGTACCAGAAAAGATGGTGATACAGATATACTCATACATCTATACTTGGTAGAAATCATAAGGAAAATTCTATAAATAGTTAGATTAAACAGGCACAATCCACTTCATGAAAGGTAATTTGACATGTATGAGAGAAAAATCATGACAAACTTCTTAGAAATTCTCAATAGAAGAAAAAAAATAAATCATTTGGGTAAGGAATACAGTTTCATGACCAAAATGGGCATGGGGCAGTTTCCCTTGAAAATTACAGAAACCACATTATGAAAAGGCAAAATGGACAGCTTTGATTACATTAAGTTAAAAAGATTTTGTACAAATAAACCCAACAGAAACAAGATTAAAAAATAAGTACAAAGCTGGGGAAAAGTCTTCACATCCAGTATTTCTGATAAAGGTCTCATTCCTAAACTGTATAAAGAACTGTGTCAAATTTTTAAGAATACACACTATTCCTCAATAGATAAATGGTCAAAGGATATGAAGAGACAATTTTCAGATGATAAAATCAAAGTCATTTATAATTATATAAAAAAATGCCCTAAATCACTATTGATTAGAGAAATTAAAACAACTTTAAGGTAACACCTCACACCTCTCATATTGGCTAAGATGACAGGAAAGGATAATGATAAATGGGAAAACTGGGGCACTAATGCATTGTTGGTGTAGTTGTGAAATGATCCAACCATTCTGGAAAGCAATCTGGAACTATGCCCAATGGCATATCAAACTGTGCATATCCTTTGATCCAACAGTGCCATTATAGGTCTGCATTCCAAGGAAATCATAAAGGAGTGAAAAGGATCCACATGTACAAAAATGTTTGTAGCAGCTCTTTTTGTGGTAGCAAAGAATTGGGAAAAAAGTGGATATCCATCAATTGGGGAATGGTTGAACAAGTTGTGATATATAAAGGTAATGGAATATTGTTATTCCATAAAAATGATGAACAAGCTGCTTATAAAAAGGACTGGAAAGATTTATATGAACTGATGCTGAGTGAAACAAGCAGAACCAGGAATACATTGTACACAATAAAAGCAAGAATGTGTGATGATCAACCATGAAAGGTTTGGTTCTTCTCAGTAGTTCAGTGATCCAAAGCAATCCTTGTCCAGACCTCTCACTAGAGGATTTCAGTACCATCCTGCATCTTGATTATGGGTGAGGAGTGAAGGGGTGTAACTCGTGAAGGTAGTCAAACAGGAATCTTTTTATTCAAAATTTTCTCAGCTTTATATACCCTAATATAGTTACATAACTATAGCATACTGTGCATGCACTAATGATACTACACATGTGGGACCATATAAACAACTTGCTATTGTGTGCAGATGTTTCCTTGCCATTTTAGTATAACTCTGCTTTAATTACAACACAGGTTGTCCCACTCCCTGACTTCTCAGGAAGGCTGAGGAAGGTGGGTAAATCAGACATGTCAGCAGGGTTCCTTTTACTGAACTAAAGATTTTATATCTTATATTCTTAAAAATCTTATACCTACTATCTGAGGCCTTCTCCAAATCCCGATAGACTCTGAACAGAAAATGCTATCTGCAACCAGAGAAAGAATGAGCCTGAATATAAATCAACACATGCCACATTTTCTATTTTTTAAACTCCCATTCTTTTTCCCCAAAAAATTGTTTGCTCTGATTTTCCTCTCTTAACATTGTCAAGGGAGCAACCTGCTACAAGAGCCACCTGCTAGTGGCTGCTGGGGACTAATTCTGACCAGCAGAATAGATCCCTTCATGTGAGAGGATGATAATGACACAAGGAGACTGAGGGGCAGTTGCATCCTCTGACCTCTCTCCTTTTCCCTCTTGTCTCCAATTTATTTTATTCCCAATTCACAAGCAACATCTGCTCAGTAAAGGCTACTTTGCAATTCCTTCAAGTGTGTTATGATTAACAGTTGTGGGTGCTTTCCAGAGAATTAACCTGCCCCTTCACACTTAGGCATAGTCTTAACAATTCCCCATTTTAGTTTGATGGGAACACGATTATTTTTTCTCCAACAGCATGGTCAGTAAGTTTGTCCAATATTGTGAAGTGGCTATTATTCAAGTTCACATAATGTGGAATGCAAACATCACTATCAAAGTCTTTCCATCCTATTCTTATGGATGGTTTCAGAGTGAGAAGATATTGCAAGTGTATAATCTTGTGAGATGTCATGGAAGCAAACTTTCTGACAAACAGAGAAGTAGGATTGTAGTCAGAACAGCCATTTTTCTTACGTCCTCCATCAGTCTTCTGGCTTGGGCCTTTGATGTGTTATCCCATTTTAATTACCCCAATTGAAAAAGTCTTACCAGGTCTCTTCTCCCTTTCCTTCCCCTCTGCTTACTAAAGGAACTCTCCTGGTTACCAAAGGATCTCTCCCATGAATAATTCTTGAGTGCTGCTGCTTCTTTGTTTCTTGTGTCCCTGTTCAGGCACCATTTTTATGGGAGCAACCTGCTACAGAAGATACCTGCTAGTTGCTGCTGGGGATCTAATTCTGACCAGCAGAATAGATCCCTTCATGTGAGAGGATGATAATGATACAAACTCAGAAGAGGACAAAATGTCCGCAGAAGAAATTTTAAAGAGTGATATAAATTGGTCTCAAGCCCAAAGAAACTTTTTTGGAAGTGCTCATAAAAGACTTTAAACATCAAATAAAAGAGATGGAAGAAAAAATGAGAAAGAAAATGAGAGATATGCATGAGAGAGTCAAGAGCTTGAAAAAGGAAGGAAAAAATTGTCTGATGAAAACAACTCTTTAAAAAGTAGAATTAACCAACTGGAAACAGAGATACAAAAAACTAACTGAAGAAAATCACACATTAAAAACTAGAACACAGTAAATGGAAACTAATGACTCTATGAGACAGCAAGAATCATTTAAACAAACTAAAAAGAATGAAATAATGAAAGAAAATGTGAAATACCTCAATGGAAAACAGCCAACTGGGAAAATATATCCAGAAAAGACAATTTAAAAATTATTGGTCTACCTGAAGGCCATGACCAAAAAAAAAAAAAAAAAGTCAGGACAGAATTTTTCAACAGATCATTAAGGAAAACTGCCCCCAATATTCTAGAAACAAAGGGGGAAATAAATACTCCTCGAAAGAATCCATCAAATGTGGCTCTCTTCAACAATGAGATGATTCAAACCAGTTCTAACTGTTCAGTGATGAAGAGAGCCATCTACACCCAGAGAGGGGATTGTGAGAACTGAGTGTGGACCACAACATTGCATTTTCACTCTTTCTATTGTTGTTTGCTTGAATTTTTTTCTTTCTCAATTCTTTATGCTTCTTGATCTGATTTTTTCTTGTGCAGCAAGATAACTGTATAAATAGATATACATATGTTGGATTTAACATATATTTTACCATATTTAACATGTATTGGACTACCTATCTTCTAGGGGAGGGAGTGTGGGAAAATAGGGGAAAATTTGAAATAGAAGGTTTTGCAAAGGTCAATGTTGAAAAATTACTCACGCATATGCTTTGTAAATAAAAAGCTTTAATAAAATAAAAAAAAGAAGAAAAAGAAAAAAAATCCATTGATTACCTTCAGAAAGAGATCCCACAAGAAAAATCCCAAGGAACATTATTGTGAAGTACAACCTCAAGGGAAAAATACTGTAAGATACCAGAGAAAGGCAATTCAAATATCAAGGAACAACAATCAATTTTACCCAGGATCTGGCATCTTCTACAATAAAGAATCAGAGGGCCTGGAATACCATATTCTGGAAAGCAAAAGACCTAGGGTTACAAAAAAATTTAATTACACAGCTAGATTCAGAATCATCATTCAGGGGAGGCAATGGAGCTTCAATGAAGTAAGAGTCTTTCAATCATTTCTACTGAAAAAAACAGAACTAAAGAAAATATTTAATTTACAAAGACAGGACTCAAGAAAAGCATAGAAATGTAAACAAGGGAAATATATGTTATTTAAAGGTTAAATTGTTTACACCCTTAGATGGGAAAAAGATAACTAACTTTTGAGAACTGTATTTTTTATTGGGGCTGACAGAGGGGAGCATCACATGGTTGTGAATGGATTCTAATATGATGATATCAAAGAAAAAGACATTAAGGAATGAGAAAAGATCTGTATTTGAAAAGGAGAAAAGGGAAGTATAATAAGACAATTAGTTCCACTAAAGAGGTGCAAAAGACCTATTTTTAATCTAGGAAAAGGTGGAAAGGGGATGAGTATTGTCTGAAGTTTGATTTCACCAGTTTTGGAACTAAGAGGCAATAACTTAATAATTCATGTGGATGTAGAAATTTATCCAACCCTATAAAGAAGTAGGAGGAGAAAGAGGAAAGAAAGGGAGAGGCAGAATATAAGAGAGGATAGAAACTTTAGGGAAAAAGGTAAGAAAATGGGAGAGGGGTGATAGAAGATAAGGTAGTGAGAGGAATAGGTTAAAAAACACTAGCAAGAGAAGGAAGGAGGGGGTGATAGGAGATAAGGTATTTGGTGAGGTGGGTGAAAAGTCTGAGGACAAGATAGAAAGAGAGAAAGGAAGTATATAGGGGAGACAATGGGATGGAGGGAAATACAGAACTTGATAATCATAACTGTGAATGTGAATGGGATGAACTCTCCCATAGAACTGAGGCAAATAGCAGAGTGTATTAAAAATAGAACACTACAATATGTTGTTTATAGGAAACACATTTGACACAGAGACACATACAAAGTAAAGGTAAAAGGCTGAAAAAGAATTTATTGTGTTTCAGCTGAAGTTAAAAAAAAAGCAGGGGTAGCAATTCTGATCTAAGATGAAGAAAAAGTAAAAGTAGATCTTATCAAAAGAGATAAGGAAAGAAAGTATATCTTGATAAAGAGTACCATAAACATTGAAGTTATAATGATACTAAATATGTATGCACCAAGTGGTAATACAATCAAATTCTAAAGAAGATTTTAAGCTAGTTACAGGAAGAAATAGACAGCAAGACTCTACTAGCAGGGCACCACAATTTTCCCCTCTTAGAACCAGCCAAATGTAATCACAAAAAAAAAAAAAAAAAACACAAAAAACTAGCGAGGTTAATAGAATCCTAGAAAATCTAAATATGAAAGATCTATGGAGAAAACCAAATAGGGACAGAAAGGAATACATCTTTTTCTTAGCAGTACATGGCACCTTCACAAAAATTGACCATATATTAGAGCATAAAAACCTCAGTCCAATGCAGAAAGGAAGAAATAATAAATGCTTCTTTTTCAGATCACAATGCAGTAAAAATTGTATTCAATGAAGGGACAGGGAAAGAGAGACTAAAAACTATTGGAAATTAAATTAAACACTCTAATTCTAAAAAGGAGTCAAACAACAAACCACAGAAACAATCCATGATTTCATCCAAGAGAATGACAATAATGAGATAACATACCAAAACATACGGGATGAATGTAGCTGAACCATTTCTTAGAGGAAATGTTATATCTCTAAATAGCTACATGAATAAAATTGAGAAAGAGGAGATCAGTGAATTAGGTATGCAACTAAAAAAGAAAGAAATTAAAAACTTCCAAGTAAATACCAAATTAGAAATTCTGAAACTCAAAAGAGAGATCAATAAAATTGAAACTAAGAAAGCTATCAAACTAATTGATAAACAAACAGTTGGTTTTATGAAAAAACAACAAAATAGATAAACCTTTGATT
The DNA here is from genome assembly GCF_016432865.1 of Antechinus flavipes. Classification (NCBI taxonomy): domain Eukaryota; kingdom Metazoa; phylum Chordata; class Mammalia; order Dasyuromorphia; family Dasyuridae; genus Antechinus; species Antechinus flavipes. Next base: position 449,178,290 of record NC_067400.1, read on the forward strand.
AATTGCATTAGAAAAAAATCAACAGCATCAAAAATAAAAAGAATGAACTTACTACCAATGACAAAGGAATTAAAACAATAATAATTATTTTGCACAATTGTATGGTAGCAAATCTTTCAATCTAATGGAAATAGATGAATATTTATAAAAATATAAATTGCTCAGATTAACAGAAGAGGAAATAAATTACTTAAATAGTTTAAATCATTTTAGAAAAAAATTGAAAAAGCCATTCTATGATGCAAATATTGTACAGATGCCTAAACTAGGAAGAACCCAAACAAAGAAAATTACAGACCAACTTCCCTAATGAAAGCTGATGCAAAAATTTTAAACAAAATATTAGCAAAAAGAGTACAGCAACTTATCAGCAGAATAATACACTATGACCAAGTGGGATTTACACCAGGAATGGAGGGCTGGTTCAATATTAGGAAAACTATTATCATAATCTAGCATATCAGTTAAAAAAAAAAACCAACAGAAAATCACATGAAAATTTCAATAGAGGCAGGAAAAAACTTTTGACAAAATACATCATCCATTCCTATTTAAAAAAAAAAGAAAGCATAGGGATAAAAGGAACTTTCTTAAAATAATAAGCAGTATCTACCTAAAACCAACATCAAGCATTATTTGTAATGAAAAGAAGCTGGTTGCATTCTCAATAAGATCAGGGGTGAAGCAAGGATATCCATTATTGGCACTATTATTAAACATTGTACAAGAAATGTTTATTTTAGTGATAAGAAAAGAAAAAGAAATTAAAGGAATTGGAATAGGAAGTAAGAAAATAAAACTATCACTCTTTGCAAATGATACATTGATATAATTAGAGAATCCTAAAAAATCACCCAAAAACCTATTGGAAGCAATTACCAGCTTTAACAAAATTGGAGGATATAAAATAAACCTACACAAAGCATCCTCCCAAAGTTCCTTTAGTAACTCAGCAACAAGAGATAGAGAAATTAGATTTAAAATTACTGTAGACAAAATAAAATACATGGGGGTCTGCCTGCTAAGACAAACCAACAATTATATGAAAAGAATTGCAAAACACTTCTCACACAAATAAGGTCAGATCTAAACAATTGGAAAAATACCAATGGTTCATGGCTAGGCCTAACTATTATTTTAAAAATGACAATTATGCCTAAATTGATCTATTTTTTTTCAGTGCCATACCAATGAAACTACCAAAAATTATTTTACAGAACTGGAAAAAAATAATAGCAAAATTCATTAGGAAGAACAAAAGGTCAAGAATATCAAGGGAATTACTGAAAAAGGCTTAGCAGTACCAAATCTAAAATGATATTATAAAGCAGTAGTTATCAAAACCATTTGGTACTAAGAAATAGAGTGATGGATCAATGGTATAGATTAGATACATATGATACAATAATCAAGACCTACAGAATTCTGATATTTGCTAAACACCCAAACTCCAACTTTTTGAATAAGAACTCACTATTTGACAATAATTATTGTGAAAACTGGAAAATAATGTAAAAAACTCAACACAGACTTACATCTTATACCCCATAATAAAATAAGGTCAAAATTGGTAAAGATTTGGGCCTAAAGATGATACCATAAACATATTAGAACAGGAAGGAATAATTTACCTATCAGATCTTTGGAGAATGGAGGAACTTATGACCAAAGAACTAGAGAACATTATAAAGGGCAAAATGGAAAATTTTGATTACATTAAATTGAAAAGTTTCTCACAAACAGAACCAATAGAAACAAGATTAAAAGTGAAGTGTAATGCTGAGAAAAAAATCTTTACAACCAGTATTTCTGATAAAGGTCTCATTTCTAAAATATATGGAGAACTGTGTCAAATTTATAAGAATACAAGTCATTTCCCAAGTGATAAATGGTCAAAGAATATAAACAAACCATTTTCAGATAATTAAATTAAAATTATGCTCCATGGTGGGCGCCAAAATGTAATATCTGGGCTAGCTTTCTGGAAGATCTCTGGACAGGCTTTGGTCTTAGGTGAAGTGATGAAGGCAGGAGAGCCACCATGAGGATGGTCAAAGATGGAGTCTGAAATCTGGAGTGGATAATCATTTGTAATTGAGATTTGAGACATCATTTATAATGCTATTTCAATAGTCTGATAACACTGAATATGGCAAATGAGAAAGTGAAAGATCATGCACATGAAGATTGTGAGACTTGGTAATGGGAGCATAGTGATGTCTTCTATAGTGATAGGATAGAAAGATGCAAAAACACTGAAATCTTTATTATTGAAGGAAGTACCTAACTCTGTGAGGTCATTCACTAAAATACAAATGTGAAGTCCTATATTTGAATATAAAAAAGTTTCACAACTACAGGAGAGCTAAGGAGTTGGCCCGTAGTTTTTGTGAAAATCAGTTGGAGGTTTTAGTGGACAACAAACTCAATCTGACTTTATTTTCCCATATATTCAACTGTCTTTTGGTTTCTGATTTCGCAACACCAACTCAATTTAATTCAAATCAACAAACATTTATCAAGCACACATTTTGTTCAAGCCACCCTGTTGGTGTTGAAAATATGAAGAGTTGTGACAGCGATTTTTATCTCTGACACTGCAATCTAACAGATTTAGTAAATTAGGAACTCCCTATTTATGGGTCTCTCTGGATCTCAGGAGTTTATAGTTCAGATCTATCAAGATCTCTGAAGAAGAAATATTTTCCTTTAGTGGTAATGCCATAGGTGATATACTCAAAGATGGTGGGGAGAGATTTCTGTGGAAGCTGACTTCTAAAAAGTTTTGATTCAATAGTGGTCAATCACCTCCTGATCGTAGCTGTTCTGTAAAAGTCTCTAATACTGTTCAAAATATAGGTTACAGGGATAATTATAAAGAACATAACCATATCTGGCTTGGTAGAATGCCACATTTATTGCTGGTGTCACAAATGACAACCATTCAGTCTGTTCATATAATGTTGACTCCCCCTCATACTTGTATGTCCCAGATTTAGATCACTATCATCTCCTCCTCGATATTGACTTCCTTTTCCTATTTTTTTTCCCTTAATTTACCAGGATCCTGTGTTAGAAAATTTGTTTCTATTATCTCTTAACTTTTCTTTCTTTTTCATCCCAATCAGTTTATAAATCTATTTTGAAATGCTCTTATATTTTTAACTTTCCCAAGTTCTTTTTACTATCTTATTTTATTCCCTTATATCATTACTGAATTGCCAAAATTAGAGTCATAGCTCTTATTTTTAATGTCTTTTCCTTGAATCTATACTATTTACTAGGTGATTTTAACAGATTCCATTGATTCAACTATCATCTTTATATAGCTTATTCTCAGGTTTATTGGTCTAGCTCTAACCTCTCTCTTAACCTACAGTCTCAAATTTCCAATTGCCTATCTCACACTGTATATCTTAAAGATATCTTAGGCTTAATATATTCAGAATTGAAATTATTATTCCTCCCTAAACTCTCCTTTCTTTCAAACTTCACTGCTGAATTACTGTCTAAGACACTGCTATTCTCCCAGTTCTCAAAGCTCACAACTTAATTGTCATCCTTTATTCCTCACACATTTTCACCTCCTATATCCACCCTGTTGACAAGGTTTATAAATTTGACCACTACAACATCTCATGTATTTGTACCCTTCTTTTCTCTTCTGATACTACCACCACTTTGATGTAGGCCTTCATCATTTCATCCTTGAACTATCACTATGTCTTGCTGGTTGTTCTCCCTGCCTCACATCTCTTCTCACTCCAATCCAATCTTTCTTAACTGTCAAATTGATTTTCTAAAAGCACAAATCGGATCATGTTACCCTCCCTACACTCATTCAATAAACTTTATTTTTTCCCTGTTCATTTTAGGATCAAATAAAAAAATTTAAAGGTCTCCATAACCTGGCCCCTTCCTACCTTTCTAGTCTCCTTAAACCTTATTTTCCCCTCTGTTTTTACTCCTCCATCTCACTATGCAACATTAACCTTACTAAAATACTTCAACAGTGTTAACACATGAAATCTGAATTTTTACAACATTGCAAAGGCCTTAATTAATCTGGCTTCATCTTAGCCCTACCAATATTATTTTCTACTATTCCCCAACATAATCCTCTACTTGATGCAAGCAGGCCCTTTCACTTCATCCCAAACATGCCATGTTCTTTCTGTTTACTTATGATGTTTCTTCTTCTCCTTTCTTTTTGCTTTTGAAACTTTTTCTAAATCATCATTGATCTCCTTTCTATGATTTTATTATATATTCAATTCAATTTAAGGAGCATTTGTGTGCTAGGCAATAAAGTTACAGAGATATAAAATTATACCTTAAATCCACATAAAATAAGTAGCACCCCATTTCTCTCATTGTTTCCTACCTGTCTAATTTATATCTATAAAGAAATTGTATAGTTTAAAGGGCAGGGATTTCATCATATATTTTATATCCTCTTACTCTTAAGGTGTGGATCCTAATTTAGTAATGGTTACATAGTGGTATTCAATAAATACACATGAATGAATGACTATTAATGTAACCTTCTGCAATGTCATTTTTACCACTCACCACTCCCACAAAATCTTCATTTAGTAGGCTATTTGTTGGTTTTGTATTACTGCATTTTCTTCCATTGAATAATTTTTTAAAAATCTAATTTATTATTTCTTGCTACTAAAAACATAAAAATGGAATCAAATATTCTAAGAATTTGTTCTAGAAGTACACAGTTTTACCATCATAGATTAAGTATGCTAATCCTCATACATATCAATTCTATAACTGATCTGTGAGCTATATAATTTGGAAGAGCTATTGATTTAATACAAGAAAAAGAAAATACTAAATGTTTAAATGTTAGATTTCTGTCTCATTTCCCAAACATTTTGTAGCCTCAAAGCATTTTACTAAGGAACATAGATGGGTAAATAAAATATTAACTGCTCACCTGCTGATAAATCTGCTTACATTTTCTATTTTATGTATTAGAATACATATGTATAGAACTGCATATTTGAAGGTCCAATTATAGTAGCTAATATAATGGCCAAGCAAGATTATATTTTTAGGGAATCCCCAAATAATTTAAATAGCTTGAGTCTAAATTTGCAAACATATTTCATAATTTATTTAATTACGTTTCTATGAAATTCCATTCATTGCCATGCTTCAAAAAAGGCCACATACAAACATTAATATCAACAAGATATATGTTAACAATTTCATATAAAATTATTGGTAATTATTGTTATTATTAAGTCCAACTAAGTTTTTTCCCCTGAAACATAATGATAATTGAAAAAGAAAAGATGCTTTTTTTCTTGAATTATTTAAATATCCGCCTATATAATCCACTTCAAATTGCCACTGTAATCTTTGTTCACAGATTTGTCTATGAATTCAGAATATATCTTTCTAATCTTTTTTTTTTTAAAAAAATTACCTCACTATGTATGCTCTATGTTCTAGTTGACTTTAACTTGGCTGCTAATTGTCTCCAATCTTAGGGTCTAACCATTTCTAGTCTCTGTATATTCATCCAGATCATTCTCCAAACATGGAATTCCCTCTCTCTTGAACACGACCTGTTGAATTCTTTCCTTCCCTCTAGGCCCAAAATAGGTGTCACTCTTTCATTTACCCTTCCCTGATGGCTCCATTTGAAAGATCTCTCTTCCTTAAATCTTTCAAAGCCCTCTTTTTAGGATCTTCTCCTGTGTTCTTATTATATTGTATCTTTTAGATAGTCCTCTGGGTAAGCATCAATAGTATCAATAATAGTTCATATTTACTGGAATCTTAAGACTTATAAAGCATTTTACATATATCATCTCATTTGATCTTCACAATAACATTATGAGAAAAGTATTGTTATTTCCCCATTTTATAGATGAAGAAGCTGATATTCAAAAAGAGAAATAAATTTTTCTTAGTCACAGAACTTGTGTCTGAGACAGAATTTGAACTCAGGTCTTCCTGACTCTACTTGTAGTGCTATATTCATTTCATCAGTGAATTAAAACTCTTGAATACAGAGACTATGTCCTTTAATACTTCTGAATTTCTAATATATAATATAGGTTTTTAGTGCCTGCTATGTTCTTATATTTTGCTAAATAAATGAATAGAAGATAACAAGGAATTTTCCAGTGTCTGTTGGCCCTGTAGAGTCATTCTCATCTTTTGTTTTTGAAATAGACCGTGTTTTCAGGCTATTGGATATACAAGCTTTTGTTGTATTAAGTAGGATGTTTCATTTCATTACATCTCCTAGTTGGCTGTCATAACAAATCTAGTTCACAGACAAGAGTCTTTCTGATCATCTATTGCTGAGTCACTCCTGTTTTTTTTTTAATCAAAGAGAATATGACTAATAGTAATTCCCAGCCATGCAAGGGTGGCTAGAGAGGCCATCAGTCCCTTCCATACTGTGCTCATATAAGATTGTTCTTTTATTTGTGGCTACAGTTGCTGCGTCCAGAATCTGATAATGTTTGTAGCTGGGCCTCTAAAGTCAGCAAACTAACTGCATCTGAAACAGTGTGCACCAGAATCAGTATAGTTCAAAGTTAGGAGCAGCACTTAGAAATGCTAATTTTCCCACTCCCATAATGTAACATCGACTATGCTGGCTCCCACTGCCTGAAGGCCAAGTATATTATCTTTTATCCCTGTTCCAGGTTTCTCAGGTATCCTTTTTCTGAGATACCTTTAGAGGGTGGGTGGGGGGAGGGGGTTCTAATTTATGCCATTGGCTCAAACACACCCAAATTGTTTTCTTTCAATATTTGGAGTCAAATATCACAGTTCCATTTAATCATTTAACTGCCAGATTAGCTTTTACAAATAAATATTTACTTTAAAGACAGTAACAAAAATCCATAAAATTTTACCCTCAGCATTTGGAAGGACATATTTACCATCCATCCCCAAACATACATGACCTCAGTTTTGGAGAAAAGAAGAGAAATTAGGCTCATTGCTTAGCTTGGCTCATACGTAGCATTAGCCAAACCAAGTTCTAGCCCACAGCCCACCTTGGTGGACATCCTGGAATTTTGGTTTTTTAACTCTTTCTTGTCAGTCTAGTGGTAGCATATAGTGCAGAACACCAGTCTCTAAGATCTCCATAGCTTGAGTTTCCATTTGAGGACTCCACTTTATGGACCTACAACTTAAAAGAGTTTGTTCTTCCCTTGCCCAGCTTACTGCATGGTGTCCCAAAGAAGTGAAATATTGTTGCTGAGAAATGATTTTTTTTAGGTAAAGGTTGGATTATATGGCTATTGATGCCATATTTCTTAGAAGAGACTGCATCAAGAAAATCTGAACACCCCAAGGTAAAAAGGTAGCCATTGTGATGACTATGCATGGAGGAACAATTTGCCTTGGTTGCTATCTGACTGACTTTGCCCACTGACAAGTTTATTAACAGCTTTTTTTGCTTCTGTTATAAGAAAATCTCAGCTTGGCCTGACCATTTCTCATAACTGAATTTAGCATCAGTCCCAGCAGTATGGTATAATACAAAGAAGAACAGATATGAAACCAGAAAACCTGAATTTGAACTATGACTGTCACTGCTTAAGTATGTTTTATACTTCATCTCTGTGGATCTCAGTTTCCTCATCTAGAAAATGAGGGAATTAGAATAAATATTCTCTAAGATTCCTTCTACCTCTAAATTGTATAACTTGCCTTGTCATACAACTCCTCCTGATTTTCTTTTCCATTAAATTCCTGCTAACTCATGCTCTCATTGACTTGCTTAAGGACAAACATAATTTGTTCTAGCCACATAGCTCTCTCCTTAGGCTCATGGATTGTACAGGTGAAAGACCAAATCTGATTGTCATGTGGCCGTGACTTGGTCTATTTCCACACCACTTTTCCCCCAAAAGTCTCATAATAGGATTTTTCTGCCTTATTAAAGTTTTTTTGGTATCAGTTATGGACCATTTTCTTACCTCCTCATTTGTGGCTGTATTTTGATTCATACTAGATGTGTCTTATTCATTCATATGATTCAATGAAAACAACTGGTTTTTATCTGATGATGGAAATACATTGTGAAGACAAACAAAAAGGGAAAGAAATCAGCCATATACCAACCTTAGACTTGACTGTGGATTTTCATTTTTATTTATTTCTTGTCTGTTCTGAAACTCAAACTTTGACATAATTGTTCTTTTTATCTTCTTTTCTTTTTTTTCAGTTATTTTTCTTTTCAGTTATTGGTCATTCAATATAATAAACTATTATTAGAATCTGCTGGTTGGTCTCTTGTCTCAATTTCCTTCCCAAAGTATCAAACTGATCTTTCTAAAGTGCAAATAGCATTATATCATCCCTTATCAACCAATTTCAGTGGCTTCCCATTACCTCCATGATAAGAAGAAAATTCTCTGACTTTTAAAGAACTCCATAACCTGATACTTGCCATCTTTCTAATATTCTTACATTTTACTATCCTCCATTTACTTTCCAATGCAATGTCACTGATTTCCTTGCTATTCCACAGTAAATATTTTTACTGGCTGTCTTCTAGTTCTGGAACATACTCTCTCCTCATATCTATTCCCTAACTTCCTTCAATCCCAAGTAAAATTCCACCTTCTGAAATGAAGCTTTTCCCCATCCTCTTTAATCTTAATGGCTTCCCTCCAAGAATTATATATGTGTATACACACAGTATTATATAATTATAAACATATATACACATATAAATATATGCACACATACAAGTATGTGTGTATGTATAAATACACATTTATACATATATACCTTGTCAGGTATTTAGAAATTCCATTTCTCCCCTTCTCCGCTCCATTAATCCTGTTTGAGTGTCTTCTTTCTTGCCCTTAGAAATTGAAGTTTTCAAAAAATAACTACTTACAATTAAGAGAAGTAATTTTTTTTTCTTTTCAAGAGAGCATAGTCTGTGGCTAAAAAGAACTTGCATAGTTGATTTCAAATTCTACTTCAAATTCAAATTCAAATAGTATAATAAAACATTTCTGAAGTACAGAATTAATGAATTTTAAATTCTGGGATTCTAATACCATATTACTTGTAATCTTACCAGAGATGAGTGTGATAGTTTCTCCATGGTTAGATAGACGGTAGATCTTGTCTTGACACCTGAGAGCCACAATGCTGCCTCAGGTGACCATTCAGCCTCCATGCCTTTCTCTGGTCACCTCTAACTCAATCTCCTTTTCCTTTGCACTTCAAAGCTAGCTTTTCTTTTGTTCTCTCTTACCAACTAATAGGATTCCTGTACTTTCTAGTGTAAATGTTCCTCCACATTTATTAGATTTAGTTAAGAGAAATCTAGCTGACTCCATTCATCCAGGTATATCTTATGAAGCTGCCCTGTGTTTCTCCACCAAGGTTAGACTGATCTAAATCAATATATGGATTCACAAAACCACTTTTCCATTACATAGTTAACAGATACCTGCTGTTATGGGCCAGAACTTGAAACAAGGTGCTAAGTAAATGGAATTGAGGAGATAATGGTTAAATCTAGTTTAGCACTGATTTAATACTACAACAAATAATGGTTTCCTAGTGATATAATGATTGGTGTATACTGAGTGTGGAACATATAAGGAGGAGCTGTCAGGGCCAAAAAGGACAAGCGCACTAGAAGTTCTCGGAGACTGAGACAGATTCATTCCATCTTCCACCTTTGTTGTGGCTGGAGGCTCAAGTACAAACCCTTAGGAGTCTGGAAGATTCAGAAGCCAGGATTCAGTTGGGGAGATTCAGAAGCCAGAAAAGGCAGTCGGGGAGAACTAAGGAAGACAGAGAAGTAGTGGCAGGCTGTCCTGTGGAGAACACTGAAACCAAGATCCGGAAGGCCTCCAGAAAAAGTAGCGGATTCCCAAGTGAAGGAGAGAAGACTTTGAAGGAGACAATAAAGGATTTGGACTTTAATACCTGGTTGCATTTGGGGGGATTACTGAACTGAAACTAAGGCTGTTCCCAAAAGCCCCCCAAGAAACCTGCTGTAAGAGAATATTACATTTTAGAGAAGAATATTATTACACTTACAATTCTAACTAATAGAAAGAAGAGAATCATTTCATCAGAGATTCTTCTTTGTGATTATTCTATTCAGTTTAATGCAATATCTATTTCTTCATTTGCAGATTTATAGATAACTTTGATAAGATCACTTATTAAGATAGATATAACATTAGTGGTATTGGTTTTTGCTTCAGATAGGAATAAGGCATCCACATCCACTTCACCTGTGATCAAGAAAGACAACTATTAGACAGGAAGTACTACCCATGCATTCTCCTCAGGAATGAGTCTCATGGAAAGGTATAGACTTAGAATAATTTAGGTAGATTGAAGAATTCCCTAGAGAGTTATCTACCAAAGATGATTTCCTTAAGACTTAGGGGTTCCTGTCCTCTTAGTAAGTGATTGTGATCCCCTTGCCTTTTGGTGATATATGATGTGTTTTTTCTTTTAAGCAAGTGTTGCTATTAAAATCCAATAAAATTACTCTGAGACAAATAGTATATAGATCAATGTTTTTCAGCCAGCCACCAATCTACCATTCTTTAGAAAAATTCTTATTAATTTGCAAGACTTTTATTGTCAAGGGCCCTTATTTCACAAAATCTAAAAATTTAACAAATTGGTTTCTACTTTTCCCCCCATTATTTCTCTAACCAAACTTCTATTTTTTGAATTTTCAGTGGAGTTCCAGATGGGCTACCAATGTACTGTTCATATATCCATTAAGAGCCAGGATGATAATAAGATGTCCATAATGGTGTTTTATCACCTTCTAGTTGTTAACATCCCCAAATGAAAGCAACCTTAAAGCGTGAGTCATACTTAACTACTTAAACTCCAAAATTAGAGCATTAATAAGATGGATGTCATATGACTTATTAATCAATTTCAAAATTAACAATCATATACCACAAATTAGTTATGTAGTAGGATGTATCATAAAAATAATGATCCATTTCATATTTCTGTGTTTTCTCACTTGATCCTAAACAGGAATCTTCTGGGAAGGGAATGAAACTACCCTTCTTAGTGGATTCTATCTTGGGACACGTGATAGGAGAAATGGGAATCTGTCTTTGGGACCAGAGAAGGAGAGCTCAAAGATTTGTATACACATAGAGACATGGAATAGTATGGTAAGAACTCAAATATTAGTCTAAATACAGAGATAAAGACTCTATCATTAGGTACAGCAGAGAACTCAAGAATAACAGAGAATATTAATGTCCAAAAAAGGATATGGTTTAATGAAGGTCCTGGAAAGAGGAACTGATGAATTAACAACATAGAGAATAAAAGAGAACAGAGCAAAAGTCAGAACTTATGGAGTCTGGGAGACCTTAGACTGTGCTTCAGTAATCTTTGGGGTTTCAAGCACTATGGTTTTTAAGTAAGAGAAGTCTGGGATAGCAATGCATTTAGTCTGCTGAGCCAATAGCTACTCTGTAGGCAACATTTTGCAATCACAAAATTGTTTGGATTGAAAATGCTTATACTCACAACATTCATGTCATAACCATATTTCACCCTAATTAGTAAGTAGTTATGATTAGTGCTTTCAGGGAATTTCCTCTTACAAATTCTCATTTTCACTCAAACCCTAATCCAAAACAAATTTCCTATCCTATTTGATTTTTGTTGGAAATAAGGCCAAACACAGGGCTTGAATAATGAGAAAATGTGTAAGCTGATGTTCATCCTTCATATTTGAAGAAAACAAATGACATCACGATATCGGATCATCACATGGTGTGTTTGACTGTGGCTGATGAACTCAGAAGACCTCACCACAAATAGGCTAAAAATAGTCCATTTGAAAACTTGGAATGGATAGATCTCTAGCTTTGCAATCTTGGTGTTAGGAGTAATAGAAATGATAAAGAATACAAAACAGCAATCGAAAGGAAGAGCAAAGAAAGCATCAAGGGCTAGAAAATGAGAATAACCCAGACTAGGAAAACAATGTGCAAAGAATAATTTGAGTTGATCACACTTCTTCCTGCCTTTGGTATGATCTAAACACTGCCTTCACCCCAATTCTGGTTAAAATAGCAAGTTATTTGCTTCTTTACAACTTATTCCTCAAGCAGAACTTTTCAAGTGTACTGTTTTACACCTTCTACAGAATTGAAGTTTCAAATACATGAAGATTATTTTGACTTCAGCTATTATTTCATCTGACTTGTTTTTTAGACTTTCATTTCCTTACATTCAAACTGAACCATCTCTAGAACTTTTTCCTTCTTATTTTTATGGTTTTTTTCCTTAGGTTAAGTCATATCATAGAATCATAGAATGTTAAGGTAGAAGGCTCTTTAGTGATCAATTAATTTTATATTTACAAATAAGAAAATGAAGGCCCACCAAGAAGAAAACATTCAGGTAGTAAGTGAGGAAACTTGGATTTGGGCCCAAATTCTATGATTCCAAAATCAATATTCTTTCCATTACATTAAAATGCCTTTAATATTTTTTATTCTTTGTCAGGTCCATTATTGAACACACCTCCATAAGCCAGCCACATAGAATAACACTCCAAAGAAACTGCTATTCAAATAAGAGCAAATGAAACATTCTTCTCCCTGTCTGTAGCCTTTGATTCTTAATTTTAATTTATATTTTAATTAGAACATATGGATACAATATTTTTTCTGACTAGTTTTCCAAAGGACAGGTTGAATCTTATATTCAATTTTCTATCTTTATGATATGTCAAACTATAGAATTCAGTGATGAATTTTGGTTTAATTCTTTTTGAAATTTTCTAATGGAAATTTTAGGATCTTTATATACCATGTCTGGTATAGTCTAGAAACTCAACGAATGGAGCATCTAAACAACCTTTTCCTGCACAAAGAAACCTCAGAATAGTTACTCTAGTTTCAAGGTACTACCTGGGGTCACATATACTCAAAAATCATAGCTCATGAGTCTCTAAAGTGTTAAGAGTTCAAATGTTGGAGTTTGTTCTTCTCAGAGCACAGCCGGTTTAGAGGCTTAGAGCCCTTCGGATGTCTCCAAATCCAAAGGTTCTGTCCTTCAGCCTCTGCCTCTGCTTTCTTCTGCCTCCAACCAAGACAGAGATGGAAGGTCTCTCTTATCTCCTTCTGGGGAGCCCAGCCACCAACTTGCCGTGGAGAGAGGGCTTCTGGCGTAGCTCCACTGAAATCCGTCAAAAGTGTTCTCTGCACCAGAGTCGTTCCTCTCGAGTCCAGCGCGATCAGCCAGCCAAGAGGAAAAAATGTATTCTGCCATAGATCCCTCATCGCTGGCTTTTTATCTGCCTCTTCTGAGAGAATGGGATTATGGGTTTTCTCCCATAGTGCTCTCTGGCCCAATGACTTTAAGGGAGGTGTGAACTCCCTTGAAGTTAGAAAGTGTACTTTGTGAAGCTAGTATACTTGTGGACTCCAATGAGTAAAGGTGTGAACACAAGCCTTGTCTTAATTAGTTCTACTTAGTACCTTGTTTCAGGTTCTGGCCAAAACATCTTCTTGTAAGATTAGATCAACTCTAATTACTAAGCAGTTAGTAAGGATTCCAACACTAAAGTGTTCATTTTTTTCCTATTCAGCTACTGTGTAATTACTGCTAAGCTCTTACGTTACTGTTGTTCATTTGTTAAAAATTTTCTCTGATATTAGTCTGTGGCATAATTTCTTCTAGTCATTTGTAGCCATTTGGTATGTCTTTTATGATTCAATGGTTAAAAGCTCTCTTCCTGATAAGAACTAAAAAGATTAGCACCAAAACTAGAAGCACTGACTTCTAATAACAGTTGAAGTTAATAAGTTTGTTTTGTTTGTTTATTTTTGAATCTGAGTCCAAGAATATAATCTATTATTTTTAATTTTCAAATAATATTCCTCCAGAATCATTTAATTGGCTTCCCCCACCTTTTTTTTTTTTTTAAACAAACTACATAGGGCTATCTGGCCCTGAGATCCCCCAGATTTCTAATTTTTGAAATTCTTTTACTCTCCTATGAAAATAATGAAAAGGAAAAAGGAAAAGATTAAAAACAAAATTCCCTAAGTGGAGTCACAATGAGGCAGCACTCTCTATTTCAATCCTTTATTTTCATTTCTTGTTATATTATGCATGTATGCCAGGCAACAAGCTTCTCAGGGTTTTGTCTTACTCTACATTTATGCAATCTCTGTTCCTGACTGCTGTTTGTACAGTGACTACTGTACAAATTCATTTCTGTTCCCAGATATAAATCCTGGTTTAAGATTTCTGGGTTACTGTTTCTAAAGTTTTGGTTATTGTTCTTGATCTATTGATTTGAAAGACTTTCTCAAATATCTGCAAGAACATTGTGGCACCAGTTATATAAACATAACTGAAATAGAGTTTTATATTTCATTTATGGAGATAGCAGCACACTCCTATGGAAGAAAATAGATTTATCAATGAAATAATATAATTAACTTGAAACAAGATAAAAATTATTAATTTTTTTGAGTTTAAAGATTTCTTTTAAACATCTGAGACATTCATAGTTTCTCAATATAAGCATCACCTCTTACATCCTTAAAAGTCAAAGAATGAACTCAGAATGATCTTAGAAATGCCTACATCGTCATTGTCAATTCAGTGTCTCTCCTTCAGTTTTCTGCTATTTGTCCTCTTTGAGGTTTTTCACTTTGGGGTGCCAAGATGGCAGATTAAACAATGAAATGCTGAAAACTTCCTATGATTCTAGGAAGTCATAAAATAGTACCCCAAGATATGTCCTGGGTGGAAACAGTAAGGAAATAGGGTAAAAATATTTTACCCTCAGAAATTAGAACATTACCAGGAGTGGTTCCTCTTACTCAGATAAGGGAGAAGAGTGCAGTCCAAGAGAGGAAGCTTGCCAGTGGGCTGACAGCAAGTCAGCAGAAAATCCTGAGCCCCAGGATGGTGGAACAAGTGAAGACCAATAACAGGACCACCCCACCATGTATCTTGGCAAAACCAGGGGAACCTACAGATTCCAGATCCAGGAATCATCACGTATTCCAGTGTAGCCCCCGCCAAACAGGCATGTTCCAGAAGTCAGATCTCTATGTGCTTCAGCACAGCCCAGGTAATTAGGAATCCCCTCCCTTCCTCCTTCCTCTCCCATCCTTTCCCCCTCTCCCCCCCAGGCCAGACCACCATGTGCCTGGGAGAATCCTGGGGAAACACATTAACGACCCTCTGGTCTTAGCACTTGCTAGGACCTGTCTCCCTCAGCAACAGGTAAACAGCCAGACCTCTATAGCCTCTAGAATTGCCTGGCCTCTTCATCTCATAAAGATTATTCCCTTTATCATCCCCCACTATTTGTCTTTCCTCACATGTAATACATCCCATATTTACATTCAAGAAAGTGTTCAGGAGGTAATATCACTCTCTATAAGGAAAATGTTAATCATGCTGCCAATAATTGCTAAGCCCTTATTTCAAATCTTCTACTGCATAAAGTCCCTGAATGGTAAATTCTTCCATCCTAGAAAACACAAAGATAGAAATCACCGGCTTTCTGGTTTAAAGCTCTCTCTAGACAGTTCTGGAGGAGATTAATAAAATGATGTGAAAAGAAAACAGAACTTTGAGTCAGAACTGGACTGGGTCTGAGATCATGCAAATCTTAATCACCACATCCTCACACAACTGTGCCCCAGTTTCTTTATCATTAAAAGGGATGGAATAATTCACAACCTGTTTCATAGAGTTATTGAGAAGTAAGGAAGATAATGGATAAATACAAAGTTCCTGAAAAGAAATATGCAAATTAAATTGTGCTATTATCAATATCATGATTTGATTCTGATTTATGGCATTTTTTTCCCTCAAGACATCTTCCATGATATTTGAAACAGAAATGCTATAATTTCTTTCTCCCCCATTTTTTATTCATAGCAGAAACTGATTTAAATTCACTTCCAATTTTCATGTTAATATAAATTAGTCTAAGACTAGATACACTGGTGTAATACACATGTAAAGATAGGCACAATAGAAATGTAGATTAGGAAACTATGATATTCATGGTACTATTAAGTGCTATTTTGACCACAAAAATTATGAGTAAAATAGAATAGACTGTGAAACAAATATAAATCTTCAATAATCTTTGAGATTATTTTTCCCCCTTAAGGAGAAGAGTAAGTTTTTCTTGACTTAATTTAATTTTTTCTCTACTAGTTCCTTAGCATTTATATAATTTGAAATAATATTAAAGAAATTCATTGTTTATTTCATATGCATCTAGGAAAGCGGCATCATATAATATTTTAATTGATGATATAGAGCTAATCACTTCTTGTTTCAGTAACCTCAACAATTAATTTCCCAAAATGTTCTGATCATTCATATCCTTAGCTTTAGGCTATTAATGAAATTTTCCAAAAAATTAGTTTCTAAAAGACTAAGTATTAACTGTTAATAATTCATACTATTAACATAATTTGGAATGTTACTCTGCAGTAGAGTAAGAGATTTAAACTGAAAATCATGGGAGATGTCCTCTTTTACAATTGTGGTTTTTGACGAGGTTCTGCTACTTCCCATCTTTGAAGTGAATTGTTTCACCTTTCTGCCATACATGGAAAGAAAAATTTCCCTGGGACAAAATAATCTGGGAATTTAATGAAGAACAATTCATAAAATAATTATAAGCAGTTGATCTATGCTATAAGAACATTGATGAATATTTTAAAATTACATATTTTCAAAAAACTCTTGGGAGCCAAGATGGTGGAATAAGCAATAGATCTCCATGATTTTTTCATATTCACCTTCATAAAATAGCATGCCAGAACAAATCCTAGAACAATAGAATCAACAAAATGACAGATCGAAACAATGCTTGTAGCCCAAGAAACTTGGAAAATCATCAGGAAAGTTCTATTTCACTCAGATAAAAGGAGAACAGAGTCCTGAACAGAAAGCATCCCAGAAAAACAGCAGCAAGTCCCACTTCAGCAAACATGGTACATCCTGAGCCCCAGAGTTATGGAGTAGGCAAACACCAGTATCAGAACTGCCACATGCCTCAACATAGTCTGGGAAAAGGACAGACTCCAGTTCTGAGAACCATCTCATGCTTCATCATAGCACTGAAAAGCAGATAAACACCAGTCCTATTGGTACCAAAATAAACAAGCAAATGCCATCACTGGTCCTCACCACAGGCATCAGTATAACCCTGGGCAAATAGGCAATCTCTGGGGATCTGACAACACCTGCCTCAGTATAGCACCAGGAGGTACAATTATATGAGTGCCTAAGCAAACAGGCACTTGCCAGAACTGGGACCTTGCTATATTACTTCAGCATAGTCTTGGGCAAACAGGTAGCCACCAGCAAACAGACATTCAAGTACTTCAGTGTAGCCTCCAGGAAATGTAAGAACAACCCAATGGTCTCAGCACATGCCAGATCTCACCACTAGGACTCCAGCTTAGTACCAAGTCAGCTGCCATACTCCAGTGGTGCCCAGGAGTATCAACCACTTCCTACCCCACTCCCTTCGTGCATAACCAGAATAAGGGTCCCCTGAATCTCAGGGCAACATCAGGGTAACACCACATGAAAAGCTAGTTTCTACAGCCCCTGGTACAAGAAGCCTGAGATGAATGTCCTTCCACCCTGGAAACAAAGTTCAAATTTTAAAGAAAGTAAAAAGACAGGCTCTCTCTACCCCTGCCCCCGAAATGAGCAAAAACCAATAACCAAGGCACAAATGTCAAAACACCTCTGGGCAAAACCTCAAATCAAAAAGGGAAAAGATCTCATGCCCAGAAAGAAGTCATGGAAGAGCTCAAAAAGCAGTTTTAAGTCATATAAGAAAGGTAGAAGAAAAATTGGGAAAAGAAAGGAGAGTGATAAAAGATAATTATGAAAAGAAAGTTAATTTAAAATGTTTATAAAGTAAAAGTGACCAAATGCAAAAAGGCATACAAAAATCCACTAAAGAAAACAACTCTCTAAAATTAATTAGCTAAATGTACAAGGAAGTATAAAACTAATTAAGGAAAATGCTCCTTTTAAAAGTTAGAATTGGGATAAGCTAGTGACTCTACGAGACATCAAGAAGCAATCAAACATTCAAAAGAATGAAAAAATGCCACTTCATGGCAAAAAAAAAAAAAAAAAACCTGACCTGGAAGATAAATCTAGGAAAGAAAATAAGTCAAAATCACTGGATAATCTAAAAACCATAATAAAAAAGAGATCTTGGCAGTAAAATTTCAAGGAAAACTAGTAGGATATCATGGAAACAGAGGGCAAAGTAGGTGTAGAAAGAATCCACCAATCATCTCAGGAAAGAGATCCTAAAATAACAACTCCAGGGAACATCATAGTCAAATTTCAGAAATATTAGGCAGGTTAAAGAAAAATAGTTCTGTAAGTGATCAGAAAGAAACAATTCAAGTATCGAGGAACCTAAATCAGTATCACACAGGACTTGGCATCTGTAAGATTAAAAATAATTGGAGGTCATAGCACATGATAGTTTGGAAGTCAAAGGAAATAGTACTACAACCAAGAACCACTTACCCAACAAAATTATGCATAATACATCAAGGGGGAAAATGGCACTCAATGAAATTGAAGCGTTTCAAACTTTCACCAGAATTGAGCAAAAAATTTAATCTCTAACATCAAAAATCAAGAGAAATATAAACAGGCCAAAAGGGAAAAGAAAACATAAGGGATGCAATGGAATCTAAACTGTTTGTATCCCTATATGAGAAGATGATACTTGTAACTCTTGAAAATTGTATAATTAAGGGAGATACCATAAGCAAATTAGGAGAGCAAGGAATAATTTACCTATCATCAAATCTTTGGAGAAGGGAGAAATTTATGACTAAATTAAAACTAAAGAATATTATGAAAGACAAAATGGACAACTTTGATGACATAAAATTTAAAAGTTTTTTTTCACAAATAAAACCAATAGAAATAAGATTAAAAGAGAAGTACAAAGGTGGGAAAACTGTTGTAGCCAGTGTTTCTGACAAAGATCTCATTTCTTAACAATATAAAGAACTGTGTCAAATTTTAAATTTGATATTGATTGATTCCTCAATTGATAAATGGTAAAATGATATGAACAGACAATTTTCAGATAATAAAATTAAAGATATTTATGGTCATATGAAAAAATGCTCTAAATCATTATTGGATTAGAGAAATGCAAATTAAAGCAACTCTGAGGTACCACCTCACACCTCTCAGATTGGCTAAGATGACAAGAAAAAGTGATGATAAATGTTGGAGGAGAAGTGGGGAAATTTGTACACTAATTCATTGCTGGTAGAGTTAATTGATCCAGCTATTCTGGAGAGCAAACTATGTATACCCTTTGACTCAGCAGTGCCACTACTGCTCTGTATCCCAAAGACATCATAAAGGTGGGAAAAGGACCCACATGTGCAAAAATATTTGTAATAGATCTTTTTGTGGTAGCAAAGAATTAGAAAATTAGTAGATGCCATCAATTGGAGAATGACTGAACAAGTTGTGGTATATGAAGGTAATGAAATATTATTGTTCTATTAAAAAAAAAAAAGAACAAGCTGACTTTAGAAATGCCTAGAAAATTTTATATGAACTGATCCTGAATGAAATACGCAGAACCAGGAATACATTGTACTCAATAACACCGAGAATGTGCAATGATCAACTATGAAAAACTTGGTTCTTCTCACTGATTCAGGGATCCAATGCAATCCCATTAGACTTTGGATAGAAAATTCCATTTGC
The DNA here is from genome assembly GCF_016432865.1 of Antechinus flavipes. NCBI lineage: Eukaryota > Metazoa > Chordata > Mammalia > Dasyuromorphia > Dasyuridae > Antechinus > Antechinus flavipes. The sequence goes on from NC_067400.1 coordinate 449,198,078, forward strand.
ATCCGAAAAAAGAACCATGGAAATTGAATGTGAATATATTCATACATGCTATGTTTACTTCTTTTTTTCTGTTTTTTTCCTTTCCATTGCTTTCTCCTTTTTGTTCTGATTTTTCTTTCCCAATAAGATTCATAAAGCAATGTGTATTAAATTATTAAATAAATTTAAAAATGTATTTCATAACTAATACTACAACTAGAAGGAAGGTATATATATGTGTGTGTAGACAGAAAGTTTGGGTATAAAATGAATTTGAGGAAATGGCATGATGAGTACATGGGGTGCAGAAGGAAAGGAAAGGTAGAATGGGGTAAGTTATTTCATAAAAAGAGTTGCAAAAGACCAATTACAGTGAAAGGGAGATAAGCACTGCTTAAATTTGCATTGCTTGAATTTTTTTCTTATCAGTATTGGTTCAAAGAGAGAATAACATTCACAATCAGTTGAACATAAGGATCTATTTTATCTGATAGAGAAGTGGAAGGGAGTAGATTACATAAAGGGGGGATGGACAGACAAAAAGACAGATTAGGGGAGATGGCATACAGAAGAAAATATAGTTGAGGAGTGAAAGGATTAAAGGAGAGGGTGACAAAAGGAACTATAGATGAAGGGAAATACCCAGGTAGTAACCTTAACTGTGAATGTGAATGGGATGAACTCACCCATTAAACAGAAGTAGTTAGCAAAGTGTATCAAAACCTAGAATCCCCTTCAATATGTTATTTATTAAACACACACACACACACACACACACACACACACACACACACACATTTGAAGCAGAGAGACACACACAAAGTAAAGGTTAAGTGGCTGGAGCAGAATCAATTATGCTTCAGGTAGAGAAAAAATAAAGCGCTGGAAACACTACTGATCTTAGACAAACTAAAAGCAAAAACAGACCTAATTAAATGAGGTAAGAAAAGAAACTACATCTTGTTAAAATGTACCATAGACAATGAAGTAATATCAATATTAAACATATATGCACCAATTAATATAACACCGAAATTCTTAAAGGAGAAGTTAAATGAATTACAGGTTTATGACTAAACAAGAGATAGAACATTACAAAAAACAAAACAGCTAATTTTGATTATTTTAAATTAAAAATATTTTGAAGAAAGAAAACTAATGTAACCAAGGTTAGAAGGCAGGCAGAAATCTGGGACAATCCTTACAGGAAATATTTCTGATAATGGCCTCATTTTTCAAATATGTAGAAAACGGAGTCAAATTTATAAGAATACATGCCATTCCCAATTGATAAATGGACAAGGGACATGAAGATCCAATTGTCAGATGAAGAAATCAAAATTATCTGTAGGTATATGAAGTATTCTAAATCAATGCAATTTTTTTTTAATTTTAATTTTATTTTATTTAATAATAAATTTGTATTGACAGAATCCATGCCAGGGTAATTTTTTACAACATTATCCCTTGCACTCGCTTATGTTTCATTTTTTCCCCTCCCTCCCTCCACCCCCCCATCCAAGATGGCAAGCAGTCCTATATATGTTAAATATGTTGCAGTATATCCTAGATACAATACATATTTGCAGAACCGAACAGTTCTCCTGTTGCACAAGGAGAATTGGATTCAGAAGGTAAAAATAACTCGAGGAGAAAATCAAAAATGCAAATAGTTCACATTCGTTTCCCAGTGTTCCTTCGTTGGGTGTAGCTGTTTCTGTCCATCATTTATCCATTGAAACTCAGTTAGGTCTCTTTGTCATAGAAATCCACTTCCATCAGAATACATCCTCATACAATATCGTTGTCGAAATGTATAATGATCTCCTGGTTCTGCTCATCTCACTTAGCATCAGTCCATGTAGGTCTCTCCAAGCCTCTCTGTATTCATCCTGCTGGTCATTCCTTACAGAGCAATAATATTCCATAACATTCATATACCACAATTTACCCAGCCATTCTCCAATTGATGGGCATCCATTCATTTTCCAGTTTCTAGACACTACAAACAGGGCTGCTACAAACATTTTGGCACATACAGGTCCCTTTCCCTTTTATAGTATCTCTTTGGGGTATAAGCCCAATAGAAACACTGCTGGATCAAAGGGTATCACAGTTTGATAACTTTTTGGGCATAATTCCAGATTGCTCTCCAGAATGGTTGGATTCGTTCACAACTCCACCAACAATGCATCAGTGTCCCCATTTTCCCGCATCCCCTCCAACATTCATCATTATTTTTTCCTGTCATCTTAGCCAATCTGACAGGTGTGTAGTGATATCTCAGAGTTGTCTTAATTTGCATTTCTCTGATCAATAGTGATTTGGAACACTCTTTCATGTGAGTGGTAATAGTTTCAATTTCATCATCTGAAAATTGTCTGTTCATATCCTTTGACCATTTATCAATTGGAGAATGGCTTGATTTTTTTATAAATTTGAGTCAGTTCTCTATATATTTTGGAAATGAGGCCTTTATCAGAACCTTTAATTGTAAAGATGTTTTCTCAGTTTGTTGCTTCCCTACTAATCTTGTTTGCATTCGTTCTTTTTGTACAAAGGCTTTTTAATTTGATATAATCAAAATTTTCTATTTTGTGATCAGTAATGGTCTCTAGTTCATCTTTGGTCACAAATTTCTTTGTCCTCCACAAGTCTGAGAGATAAACTATCCTATGTTCCTCTAATTTATTTATAATCTCGTTCTTTATGCCTAGGTCATGGACCCATTTTGATCTTATCTTGGTATATGGTGTTAAGTGTGGGTCCTTGCCTAATTTCTGCCATACTAATTTCCAGTTATCCCAGCAGTTTTTATCAAATAATGAAATCTTATCCCAAAAGTTACAATCTTTGGGTCTGTCAAACACTAGATTGCTATAGTTGACTATTCTGTCTTGTGAACCTAACCTTTTCCACTGATCAATTAATCTATTTCTTAGCCAATACCAAATGGTTTTGGTGACTGCTGCTTTATAATATAATTTTAGATCAGGTACAGCTAGACCACCTTCATTTGATTTTTTTTTCATTAATTCCCTTGAGATTCTCGGCTTTTTATTGTTCCATATGAATTTTTTTGTTATTTTTTCTAAATCATTAAAATATTTTCTTGGAAGTCTGATTGGTATAGCACTAAATAAATAGATTAGTTTTGGGAATATTGTCATCTTTATTATATTCGCTCGGCCTATCCAAGAGCACTTAATATTTTTCCAATTATTTAAGTCTGACTTTATTTGTGTGGAAACTTTTTTTGTAATTTTGCTCAAATAATTCCTGACTTTCCTTTGGTAGGTAGATTCCCAAATATTTTATGCTATCAACAGTTATTTTGAATGGAATTTCTCTTTGTATCTCTTGCTCTTGGATTTTGTTGGTGGTGTATAAAAATGCTGAGGATTTATGGGGATTTATTTTGTATCCTGCTACTTTGCTAAAATTATGAATTATTTCTAATAGCTTTTTAGTAGAATCTCTGGGGTTCTCTAGGTATACCATCATGTCATCTGCAAAGAGTGATAGTTTGGTTTCCTCATTGCCTACTCTAATTCCTTTAATCTCTTTCTCGACTCTTATTGCAGAGGCTAGTGTTTCTAATACAATATTGAATAATAATGGTGATAGTGGGCAACCTTGCTTCACTCCAGATCTTACTGGGAAAGGTTCCAGTTTTTCCCCATTGCATATGATGCTTACTGAAGGTTTTAAATATATGCTCCTGACTATTTTAAGGAAAAGTCCATTTATTCCTATACTCTCAAGTGTTTTTATTAGGAATGGATGTTGGATTTTATCAAATGCTTTTTCTGCATCTATTGAGATGATCATATGGTTTTTGTTTGGTTGGTTATTGATATAGTCAATTATGTTAATAGTTTTCCTAATATTGAACCAGCCCTGCATTCCTAGTATAAATCCTACTTGGTCATAGAGTATTATCCTGGGGATGATTTTCTGTAGTCTTTTTGCTAATATTTTATTTAAGATTTTAGCATCAATATTCATTAGGGAGATTGGTCTATAATTTTCTTTCTCTGTTTTCAGCCTACCTGGTTTAGGTATCAGTACCATATCTGTGTCATAAAAGGAGTTTGGTAGGACTCCTTCAATCCCTACTTTTTCAAATAGTTTATTTAGCATTGGAGTTAATTGATCTTTAAATGTTTGATAGAATTCAGATGTAAATCCATCTGGTCCTGGGGATTTTTTCTTAGGCAGTTGATTGATAGTTTGTTCTATTTCTTTTTCTGAGATGGGAGTGTTTAGGATATTTACTTCTTCCTCTGTTAGTTTAGGCAAGCTATATTTTTGGAGGTATTCTATTTCATTTAAGTTGTCGAATTTATTGGCATAAAGTTGGGCAAAGTAACTCCTAATTATTGCTCTAATTTCCTCTTTGTTAGTGGTGAGTTCTCCCTTTTCATTTTTAAGACTAACAATTTGATTTTCCTCTTTCCTTTTTTTAATCAGATTTACTAAGGGTTTGTCTATTTTGTTGGTTTTTTCATAGAACCAACTCTTAGTTTTATTAATTAATTCAATAGTTTTTTTTTTTTTTACTTTCAATTTTATTGATCTCTCCTTTTATTTTTAGAATTTCAAGTTTAGTGTTTGACTGGGGATTTTTAATTTGTTCCTTTTCTAGCATTTTTAGTTGCAAGCCCAATTCATTGACCTTCTCTTTCTCTATTTTATACAAATAGGCCTCTAGAGATATGAGATTTCCCCTTATTACCGCTTTGGCTGCATCCCATACATTTTGGTATGATGTCTCATTATTATCGTTTTCTTGGATGAAGTTATTAATTATGTCTATAATTTGCTGTTTCACCCAATCATTCTTTAGTATGAGATTATTTAGTTTCCAATTATTTTTTGGTCTACTTTCCCATGGCTTTTTATTGAATGTAATTTTCAATGCATGGTGGTCTGAAAAGGATGCATTTGGGTTTGAGGTTTTTATGTCCTAATATATGGTCAATTTTTGTATAAGTTCCATGAACTGCTGAAAAGAAGGTGTACTCCTTTCTGTCCCCATTACATTTTCTCCAGAGATCTATCATATCTAATTTTTCTAGTATTCTATTTATCTCTTTGACTTCTTTCTTATTTATTTTGTGGTTTGATTTATCTAATTCTGAGAGTGCAAGGTTGAGATCTCCCACTATTATAGTTTTACTGTCTATTTCTTCTTGCAGCTCTCTTAATTTCTCTTTTAAGAATTTAGATGCTACCCCACTTGGGGCATATATGTTTAATATAGATACTGCTTCATTATTCATTCTACCCTTTAGCAAGATATAGTGCCCTTCCTTATCTCTTTTGATTAGATCAATTTTTGCTTTAGCTTGATCTGAGATCAGGATGGCTACCCCCGCTTTTTTTGACTTCACCTGAAGCATAGTAGATTTTGCTCCAACCTTTTACCTTTAACCTACATGTATCTCCCCGCTTCAGGTGTGTTTCATGTAAACAACATATTGTAGGATTCTGGCTTTTAATCCATTCTGCTAACCACTTCCTCTTTATGGAGGAGTTTACCCCGTTCACATTTATGGTTAAAATGACCAATTCGGTATTACTTGCCATCTTGTTAACCCCGGTTTATGCTTTTCTCCCTTCTTACCCCCTTACCCCCCTTCCCAGTATTAAGCTTGTGAGCACCACTTGCTTCTCATAGCCCTCCCTTTTTTAGTATCCCCCCCCTTAGAGTTCCTCCCCCTATCTTACCCCTTTCCCTCCCAGTTACCGTATTCCCTTCCTCTTAGTTATTCCTTCCCTTTTCACTTTTCCCTTCTCACTTTTCAATGAGGTGGGAGAAGTTTCACCATAGATTGAATATGTCTAAAATTTTTCTCTTAAAGCCAATTCTGAAGGCAGTAAGATACCCACTATATTCATCCCCCTCCATTCTTTCTCTCAGATATAATAGGTTTCCTATGCCTCTTCATGAGATGTACTACCCCCACTTTCCCCTTTTTCTGGTACAATGTCCTTTCCACATCTAGTTTCTAGAACAAGGTATATCTGTATTCTTTATACATCTTTATAGCCGAAATATAGTTTTCAAGATTAATCTTTACCTTTTTAGATTTCTCTTGAGTTCTGTACTTGTAGATCAAACTTTTTGTTAAGTTCTGGCTTTTTCATCAGAAATAGATGAAATTCGCTTACTTCGTTGAATATCCATCTTCTTCCCTGGAAAAAGATGCTCATTCTCTCTGGGTAAGTTATTTTTGGTTGCATCCCAAGTTCCTTAGCCTTTCGGAATATCATATTCCAGGCCTTTCGATCCTTTAATGTGCATGCTGCCAGATCCTGGGTGATCCTTATTGTGGCTCCTCGATACTTGAATTGGGTTTTTCTAGCTGCTTGCAGTATTTTTTCCTTCGTCTGAGGGTTCTGGCATTTGGCTACTATATTTCTTGGTGTTTTGATTTTAGGATCCCTTTCAGTAGGGGATCGATGAATTCTTTCAATGTCTATTTATCCTCTGTTTCTATGACTTCTGGGCAGTTCTCTTTGATAATTTCCTGGAAAATAGTGTCCAGGCTCTTTTTTTATCATACTTTTCTAGGAGTCCGATGATTCTCAGGTTGTCTCTCCTGTATCTGTTTTCCAGGTCTATTGTCTTCCCCAGAAGATATTTCACATTCTTTTCCATTGTTTGATTTTTTTTTGGATTTGCTTGACTGATTCTTCTTGTCTCCTCGAGTCATTCAATTCCATTTGTTCGACCCTGATTTTCAGTGAAGTATTTTCTTCACTCACTTTTTTAAGATCTTTTTCTAATTGTCCAATTGAGTTCTTTTGTTCTGTGGAATTTTTTTCCATTTCGCCAATTTTGTTTTCCAGTTCACCAATCCTATTTTTCAAGGATTTGATTTCTTTATCTACTCTCTCTTTAACTGAGTGGGATGACTTCTCCAGACTCTTTTGCCAAGCCTCCCTCTCCTTTTGCCTAGTCTCTCTCTCCTTTTGCCAAGCCTCCTTCTCCTTTTCCCATTTTTCTTCTAGCTCCCTTGTAAGAGTCTTTTTAATTTCCTCCATGAGATTCATCTGTGCTGAGGAACAGATGATCTCCTCCTTTGGGGATTCAGCTGGGGACTGTTTGTTTTTAGTCTCCTCAGGATTTGGAGTCTGCTCTTTATCTGTACAGAAGCTGTCAAGGGTTAAAGTCTTTTTCAGTTTCTTGCTCATTCTGTCTAATAATCAAAGACAAACTATCAAAGAAACAGAAGAAAAAAACCCTTGAATGGAGCCTGCTTTCTTTGGGGGAGGGGCAGGGTAGACGTGAGGCACGGGTCCTACTGTGCTATGGCGCCTGCGCTCTGAGATCCGAGCGCGCTGAGACACTGTGGGGGAGGGGTGGCCAGGTCCCGAGAGACTCCAGCTGTTTGGGGTTGTATTCTTCACCCCCCGGTGTTTTTAGCTTCTCTGTTGGGCTGCTGACTTGCTGCCGGAGAAAAGTATCTAATCCTGTAGCAAAGCTCTCCCCGCAGAGACGGCTGCGATCACGCCCCACCCCCTCTCCGCTCTGCTCGGCTCTGAGCTGCCTTCCATGCTCTAGATGCTGCTGCTGCTGCCCGCAGCCTGCTTCAGATCTAATAACTGTCCCACCCTCGCGCAAAAACAGACCTTTCTTGACGAGTCTCAAGGATGGTTTCTCTTGGTAAGTAATTGTATGTTTTTTTTCAGTCGAACATTAATTCAGAGGCATGAAATGAAATGGATAGTGAGAGAAAAACGCGGAGGTTACACAGTTGTGTTCCTCCTCTCCGCCATCTTGGCCGGAAGAATCAATGCAAATTTAAATGCACATAAAAACAACTCTGAGGGACCACCTCACCCATCTGAGATGGATGATTTCTAATATGATTCCTTTTTTTAATAATTTTTTTATTATAACTTTTTATAGACAGAGCCCATGCCTGGTTAATTTTTTTACAACATTATCCCTTGAACTCACTTCTGTTGCGACTTTTCCCATCCCTCCCTTTACCCCCTCCCCCAGATGGCAAGCAGTCCTATGCAAGTTAAGTATGTTGCAGTGTATTCTAGATACAATATATGTGTGCAGAACCTAATAGTTCTCTTGTTGTGTGGGAAGAATTGGATTCAGAAGGTAAAAATAACCCGGGAAGAAAGACAAAAATGCAAGCAGTTTATATTCATTTCCTAGCATTCTTTCTTTGGGTGTAGCTGCTTCTGTCCATCCTTGATCAATTGAAAGTGAGTTAGATCTCTTTGTCGAAGTGATCCACTTCCATCAGAATACATCCTCATACAGTATCATTATTGAAGTATATAATGATCTCCTGGTTCTGATCATTTCACTTAGCATCAGTTCATGTAAGTCTCACCAGTCCTCTCTGTATTCATCCTGCTGATCATTTCTTACAGAACAATAATATTCCATAACATTCATATACCACAATTTATTCAACCATTCTCCAATTGATGGGCATCCATTCATTTTCCAGTTTCTAGCCACTACAAACAGGGCTGCCACAAACATTTTGGCACATACAGGTCCCTTTCCCTTCTTTAGTATCTCTTTGGGGTATAAGCCCAGTAGAAACACTGCTGGATCAAAGGGTACGCACAGTTTGATAACTTTTTGAGCATAATTCCAAATTGCTTTCCAGAATGGCTGGATGTATTCACAATTCCACCAACAATGTATCAGTGTCTCTATTTTCCCACATCCTCTCCAACATTCTGCATTATCTTTCCCTGTCATTGTAGCCAATCTGACAGGTGTGTAGTGGTATCTCAGAGTTGTCTTAATTTGCATTTCTCTGATTAATAATGACTTGGAGCATATTTTCATATGGCTAGAAATAGTTTTAATTTCTTTGTCTGAGAATTGTCTGTTCATATCCTTTGACCATTTATCAATTGGAAAATGGTTTGATTTCTTATAAATTTGAGTCAATTCTCTCTATATTTTGGAAATGATGCCTTTATCAGAACCTTTAACTGTAAAAATGTTTTCCCAGTTTATTGTTTCCATTCCAATCTTGTCTGCATTAGTTTTGTTTGTACAAAAACTTTTCAATTTGATATAATCATAATTTTGTATTTTGTAGTAAATAGTGATCTCTAGTTCTTCTTTCATCATAAATTCCTTCCTCTTTCACAGGTCTGAGAGGTAAACTATCCTATGCTCTTCCAATTTATTTATAATCTCATTTGTTATGCCTAGGTCATGAACCCATTTTGATCTTAACTTGGTGTACAGTGTTAAGTGTGGGTCAATGCCTAGTTTCTGCCATGCTAATTTCCAATTTTCCCAGAAATTTTTGTCAAATAATGTGTTCTTATCCCAAAAACTGGGGTCTTTGGGTTTGTCAAACACTAGATTATTAAAGTTATTGGCTGTTTTGTCCTTTGAACCTAACCTATTCCATTGATCAACTAGTCTATTTCTTAGCCAATACCAGATGGTTTTAGTAACTGCTGCTTTATAATATAATTTTGGATCTGGTACAGCTAGGCCATCTTCATTTGATTTTTTTTTCATTAATTCTCTTGAAATTCTTGACCTTTCATTTTTCCATATGAACTTTGTTGTTATTTTTTCTAGGTCATTAAAATAGTTTTTTTGGAATCTGATTGGTATAGCACTAAATAAATAGATTAGTTTAGGTAGTATTGTCATCTTTATTATATTTGCTCACCCAATCCAAGATAATTTAATATTTTTCCAGTTGGTAAGATCAGACTTAATTTGTGTGGAAAGTGTTTTGTAGTTTTGCTCATAAAGTTTCTGATTTTCCCTTGTTAGATAGATTCCTAAATATTTTATACAATCGATAGTTACTTTAAATGGAATTTCTCTTTGTAACTCTAACTTTTGGGTTTTGTTAGTGATATATAAGAATGCTGATGACTTTTGTGGGTTTATTTTGTATCCTGTATGATTTCTTTTAAAAAGGAGAATGATAAATGTTGGAGAGAATATGGGAAAATTAGGACATTAATGCACTGTTGACTTACTTGTGAATTAATTCAAACATTCGTGAGTAATTGAGAACTATGCTCAAAGGCTAACCAAACTGTGCAGACTCTGATCCTGCAATATCACTGTTAGTTCTGCATCCCAAGAGATCATAAAAAGGAGAAAGAACCTATATGTGCAAAAATATTTATAACATCCTTTTTACTTGTGGCAAAATATTAGAAATTGAGGGGATACTCATAAATTGGAGAATCCCTGAACGAGCTGTTGTAGATGAAGTAATGGAATACTATTATGCAATAAGAAATGATGGACAGGCAGATTTCAGAAAAACCCGGAAAGAAGTATATAAACTGATGCAAAGTGAAATGAACAGAGCCAGGAAAACATTGCAGACAGTATCAACAACATTGTATGATGATCAACAATGAATAATGAAAAAAAAAGTTTTTCTCGACAACTTAATGATTAAAAATAAGTACAAAGAACTGAAGCAGTAAAATACTATCCATTACCAGATAAATGCAGATCAAAACATATCTTATTCACTTATTTTATTATTTTTTCATTTTTTAAAATTTTGATTTGTTTCTTCTTTTACAACCGTGACAAATAAGCAAATATGTTTTACATTATACCATATGTATAAACTACATTAAATTGCCCATTATTTTAGAAATATAGGAGGGGAGGGAACTCAGGAGAAAAATTTGGAACTAAAAATCTTGTAAAATTAATGTTAACAATTGTCTTGACAAATAATTGGGGGAAAATAAAATACTGTTTAAAAACAAAATACATATTTTCCTCCACAAAATTTTTTCCCAGAAAATTCTGGTCAACATATTTAGTCTACCAAAAAAGATAAACAACTTAGCAAAAATAGCTTCTATAGAACCTTATACCATTTTCCATAAATAATTCCAGATGAGTAAGCTATGTAAATTTTTTTTAAAATGAAGGATAATTAATAGTTAAATAGAGAATTCTTAACCAAATAAGTTGTAGTGGAAGTCATAAAAGACAAAATATGTAATATTACATGAAATTTAAGTTTTTGAAAAAGCAAAATCAATATAGGTAAGGATAAGAAGGAAAATAATATTTCACTAAATATATCTGCTAAAATGTGGTACAAAAGGAAGAGAATTAATTCAAATACATAAAACTGAACAAGACCTAATCCACAATACTTAAATGATCATAAGACTTCAATGGGCCATTTAAAAATATATATATACATATATATACATATATATAATCTATTACCCATCATATTAAATATTACTTCAAATCATTAATAATGAAGACATGGATTGAACCTATCATTTCATTGGCATTAGGAACTCTCAGGCAAGGAACTTTTCTATCAATGAATGATGACAACTTCTTTGCAACTGACAGATTTATAAAGTTGCTTAGACAAATGAGAGGAGGAGCAACTCATTAAAGGTCACATAGCCAAAATAAGTCAGAACTGGGACTTAAATCCAGGTCTTTTGATTTTTAAGACTCTCTATGTTGTCATGTCTCATAATAGTAAGAGAAATATAAATTGAAACAACCTTTTATTCTACTTCTTGTCCCATATATTGGCAAAACATGATAAATATGTAAATTTGGAGGTAGAAAACATAGAAACACCAATATACTAGTTGTTAAAGTTGGTGAATAGTTCAACCATTCTGGAGAACAATTTGGAATTTTTCAAAAATAGTGACTAAAAGAGCCATACCCTTTTCATTAGAGATCTTACTGCTAGGCATACATCACAAAGAAGTAAAAAATAATACCCTATAGATAACCAAAATTCCATAATGATACTTTTTGTGGTTTCAAGGTGCAAAACAAGGTGGGTGCCCTTTGATTGGCACCTACATAAATTAATTATGGTATTGGAATATTGTAGTGCCACAAGAAGTGACAAATATAAGCATCTGAGAGAAAAGAGGTTTATTTTAGTAAACATAAAATAAACCTGAACACTATATAATTACATTAACTAAACCTTTTCCTTAGGAAGAAATGAGATAGGGGCTATGGGTATTGAGTGTTTCATATGCTGTCATATTCAATTAAAATGGTAGCATTTTGTTGAATTTTTTAAAATAAAATTACACAGAAAGGTTCACTGAGTAGAAGAGGAGGATGGTAGATATACAAGTGAATGCAATAAAATTTCTTAATAAAATGTTACATTAAGAAACCTTATTCTGGTTGAAAATTGTTTTTTTTTTCTTATTTTATCACATAACTTTATCAAATATTTTTGTAATTGAAACAGTCATTGATAATGAATTGGGTCTGTCTCATTCCTCTTTTTTTTTTTTTTTTTTTGCATGTAGTATTCTTTCTGGTTTGTTACTTAGATAAAAGACAGAAAAAGAAATAAATCTATCCCAAAAGGAGTTGGTATCAATTATGCATTAACAAGATCAACTAGTATTAGGAATTTTAACATTTCTGCCATTAATTAATCTGGAAGTAATGGTAATAAAAGTCGAGATTTTCTGTTCCTTTAAAGCTGGTTAAAGAATGTCTCTTCACACTCATTAAATGGGCAAACATATTCTTTCACTTCTGTTACAAATGGCTTGTGTAGTAGAGAAAAAGAAAGAATATGATTTTAAGCATAAGCAATGAGATGGAATAATGACTGGTGCATATATCTTTATAATTGCCTTTTCTTCTCCCTGACTTCCCCTACAATAAATGGGCTTGCTCTTTTCTTCTAACATCATTAAGAAAAGATTACAAATTTTAATAGGTTATATTAATTCTACTTTAATTTCTAAAACAAAGCATTCCATATAGTTGTTCTACCCAAGGTATTTTACCTTAAATTTTTCCCAATAATCTTAGGAGGAAAAAAAAATAAAGAACCGTAAAGTTGTAATGTATAGTATTTTTCTCCAAGTGAAATGAATTTACATATTAGTTGTCTTGTTGAGGCTATTTAACATTCTGAAGTTCCAAAAAGCCATGCATAATTATATTTATATGGGGAAAAATGATTTCTCCCCTTAAATCTTTAAACCATTAGTAGAATAAAATTCCTTTATGAGGCCGTATGGCCTAGGATATAATTCATTCAACAGGTCTTCATGCCTAAATTCTCTGAATTATGTCATCAGGAGGACATTTATGCCAGGGCATTTTTTATATATGACCATATATTGGCAAGATTCCCTATCACCATAAAGCCTGGGTTCACATCCCACTTCTGATCTTTATTATTTTTAGAATCTTGAACAAATCAGTTAAATTCTTTTGTCTTCAGATTCTTTAAAGTAAAAGAAAGCCTTAAACTAAATCCCAAAGAAGATTCCTTCTAGCTTTAGTTGTAATTATCCTATGAAATCCTGATAGGTATTAGTTATGATGGCAAAAGAAATGGTCAGATGATTATAATATGGTTGAATGACTATTAGAAACCTGGTTTTACTGTTTTATATATCTAGCTCAGGAATTAAAATTTTTAAAATTTATTTTTATTTAGAATTATTTGTTCATTATATGTATATTTATTTAGTATTTTTATCTTTCTCCAGTTACATGTAAAAGCAATTTTACACACTCATTTTTAAAATTCTGATTTGCAAATTCTCTCCCTTCTTTGCTCCCCATGTCTATCCCCAGTTGAGAATGCAAGCAATTCAATATAGGCTATACATGTATAATCATACAAAACAAATCCATAATAGCATGTTGTAAAAGGAAACATAAACCAAAAAAATACTCTCAAGAAAAATAAAGTTTAAAAAGTATTCTTTGATCTATATTCAGACACTTTCAGTTCTTTTTGGGTATGGATAACATTTTTCATCATAAGTTCTTCAGAGTTGTCTTGGATCATTGTTTTCCTGAGAACAGTTATGTCATTCTTGGCTGATCATCCTACAATATTGCTGTAACTTTGTACATAGTACACTGCACTTTGCATCCAGATCAGGAATTTTTAACCTTTTCTGTGTCATAAACTCTCCTGCCAGTTTGGTGAAGCCTATAGATTTCTTCTCAGAATAATGTTTTAAAATGCATAATACAAAATACATAGGAATAAAAAAGCCAGTTATAGTGATCATTATCAAAATATTCTTTAAAAGTTCAAAGATCTAATGGTAAGAATTCCTGGCCTATATTGATATTCAGGACAATTATAACAGTCTTTTGGCCATACCCCCTATACATGTCAAGGAAGAGATCAGGATGTAGCAATTTAATTTCTGAGAGGTCATATTTAAGAAACTATGTCTCTTAAACTTTGTATACATCACAGTACAGTGATTTCCCAGCATCTTTCTCCTTATTCTAGGAGATTTTTGCCTCAGCTTTGAGACTGAAGAGACTTGTTAGAGCAAGAACTGAGAGGACAAGAGGACCTAAGGAAGATGAAAGTCAGAGAATGAAGCAGAGTAGATTAGGCAGATAGGAAGAAGGAAATAGATGCTAATAAGCTGCATACCTGGAGGCCTAAGTGGCCATGAGGACTCATACAAAATAATATGGATGATGCAAGCACAGGCTATGTTCAAGGTAGATCCTTATCTGCTGAGCCCATTTTGGTTAGAGTTATCCTTCTTCCCTTTTTTACTTTCCTTCTTCAGAGGATCAATTTCACAATGATTCATTTCCTAAATAGATTCTCCTCGCTTTGTTTTTTAATTTTTCCTCTATTTTTTTTCAACAATGAGATAAAGCTATTCTTCAACTAAATTACTAAACTGAGTGTATTAGTATTAGGGTGCTATTTCAAATCAATTAAATAAAAATAGAAAAAAGGAAGATCCTGAATAGCTTTTCTATTGATTTATTTTAAGTTTCCCAAACCATAGAGAATATTTTTTAAAGGGTATAAAATGAGTAAATAATGTTGTGATATTCATGAATTCCTTGTTTGGGCCAGGTTTGAAAGAATTCAATGTTCTCTAAAAGAGGGGACTGAGGGAATAGTGAGAAAAAAAATAATCAAACCTTCAAGGGAGGAATGAGTTACAGGGTAACCTTATCAATGCAAAAGTGGAAGTAAAATGTTTGACACTTTACTTGCTTATTCAATAGCCCTGAAAGCAGCATTATACAATTAATGTTGATTTCTCTCAGAATTTGTTTCATTTACAATGTTCCTAAACATAATAATAATTCACAGTTCTTTAAGTTTATAAAATGCCTTCCTTTAAACACCCTGCACGGTGAGTAATGGGTAAAATTATACTTTCATTTTATAGATGATAATATTGAAGCTCAAAACAATTAATGTCCCTAAACCCCATACATATCAAAGTTGGAATTCAAGTCCAGATCTTCAATGATGTTATTTTTTAAATTGTGTCACCTTACAAAAGCCATTTCTATTTTTGAGAACTTAGTTTTCTAATTTATAAAATGGAATGTAAAAATAGATCCCTTGTAATTTGTAAGGTCCCTTGATGTTACAAATTCTATGATTTCATTTTCTATCCATTTATCACTTTTTTCTAATATTTACTCCTTAATATAGTCTTGAGAAATGAAAACATATTAGAAATAAGATATAGATATATTTCCTTGATTAAGCAAAGCACATAATGAAAACTTAAGAAGAACTAGAAAAGTTTTCAGAATTGCCCTGAGTTTAGAAGATTTCTAAGTAGAGAACTGAAATTTTCCCATAAGAGGGATTGTCCTTTAAAACTGTCAAAAGTAAACAAACAACAATAATTATTCTCTGGCTCTTTCTTCTTGGAGCACTAATGGTTCTCCAAATTGGTCCTATGGGACATGAAATAGGCTTTTTTTTTCCCTCAAAGTAAGAAATTTTGGCTTTAGCTTCATATTTGTATTTTTCCCATGGCTAACCACGTTATCTTGGGACATTTTTAAAAGTTTGTGTAACTCTATAAAAATTGTGTTTTTGTTTTTGTGATTTTTACCCTATCTTCTCTTGTCATTCATTCCTTCAAGGCTTTGGGGGATTTTTTTTTTTGAAAGCAGGGTAGCATTTTAATACTCTACTATCCTCTTTTTTATTAGCTCTCTTAATTTCAACATCAGTTTACACTCACTAGAAAGCACAGAACATGTTGTATCTGCATTTCATTCTGGGTCATCATGATATGACTGCATTCCCACAGGGTCTACCTCAGAAAATCTTGGAGAACAAGACAGAAGCTTTTTCAATAGTTGGTAAAGAAAAGGTAAGGGGGAGAGAGAGAGAGAGAGAGAGAGAGAGAGAGAGAGAGAGAGAGAGAGAGAGAGAGAGAGAGAGAGAAATAGTGGTAGTAGTAAAAATAAAGAAGAATCAATTTCCAATATCATTGTTATTGCCTTGGTTTATTATTTTCCCTTCTTAACTCTCTTAGTATCTAATCCATTGTCTGTTTCTAATCTGCAAGACTTTCTGGAGTCTTCCTATCTTATATGACTTCCATAAACTAGGTTTCTTGGTCATCAGAGTCTGGTCTTGTTATGTGCCATCTTTTCCTTCTGCTGTCCCTATTCTGGAATGATATTTAGAAATAGAAAAAAAACTATGAAAAATTGAAGAGACAAACACACAGAATCTTTCTGGGCATAACTCTGGATAACATTAAGAACTTCTCCCTCCAAAAGAAAAAAGAAAAAGCTAAATTTGCAACATTATAGTGTTGATGGAGCAGGTAAATGCCTCTCCAGAACGCTCCACATTCCTCAATATAGTCAGCGGTATAGGCAGACTCCAACTCTAAGAACCATACTCAATGCAGCCCCAGAAAAACAGAAATCTTCCAGCCCTCCATTTGCTTCAAAATGTAGCCTGAGGAAATGCAGAAACACCCAACCAGCTGTAACACATACCAGACATCAGCCCTAGAACCCCAGTTTAGCAGCAAGTAAGCTACTAGACCGCTATGGCATCCAGCAGTGCCAGCCACCTCCTACCACACCTCCTTAGTGCAACATCAGACACAAGGATTTCCTTGCCTCAGGACAATATCAGTGAAGCACCAGGTAAACAAGCAGTACCTGCAGCCCCTATCACAGGACTTCTAAGACAGTACCCCTTCCACTCTGAAAATGGAGCTCAAATTTAAAGAAAAGGAAAAAAGGCCAAAAAAAAGATGAGCATATTTAGTATTTTATTCTTCCCCGGCTACATGTAAAAACAATTTTTAACATTCATCTTTTGAAACTCTGAGTCCCAGATTTTCTCCCTCTTTTCCTCTCCATTCTCTACTCTGCATTGAGAAGGCAAACAATTCAATAGAGGTTATACATGTGTAGTCATGCAACACATTTCCCTATTATTCATATTGTAACAGGAAATATAGACCAAAAATACCCTCAAAAATAAAAAAAAAATTAAAAAGTATGCTTACATCCATATTCAGACAACATCAGTTCTTTCTCTGGGTATGGATAGCATTTTTCATTATGAATCCTTCAGAGTTGCCTTGAATCATTGTATTGCCAACAATAACTAAGTCATTCACAGTCAATCATCTTGCAATGTTGCTGTTTATATGCAGTTCATTCCACTTTGCATCAGTTCATGAAAGTCTTTTTAGGGTTTTCTAAGAGCATCTTGTTCATCTTTTCTTAAACTACAATATTATGCCATCATAATCACATGCTGTATTTCATTCAACTACTCCCCAATTGACAGCTAACCCCTAAATTTTCAGAAAAGAGCTGCTATAAATATTTTTGGCACATATTCGTCTTTTTCCTTTTTGTTTTTAAATTTCTTTTGTGATACAGACCTGGTAGTAGTACAGCTAGGTCAAATGATATAGCAATCTAAACTTTTAAAGAAGTGAATTAGAGGTTCATGACCCAACAAGCATTACAAAAAATAAAGTATTTTTGATAAAGGCTTCATTTCTTAAATATTTAGAGAATTGAGTCAAATTTAAAAGATTACATACCCTCCCCCAACTGATAAAATGGTCAAAGGATCTGACCAGGGAATTTTCAGATGAAGAAATCAAAGATATTTGTAGGCATATGAAGAAGTGCTCTAAAACATATCTTATTAGAGAAATACAAATAAAAACAACTGTGATAGACCACACCACAGATGTCAGGTTGGCTACTGTGATTTTTTTTAAAAGAAAAATTATAAATGTTGGAGAGAATGTGAAAAAGTTGGGATATTATTACATTGTTGGTGGAGTTGTGAACTGATCCAAACAATCTGGTGAGTAATTGAGAACGATGCTCAAAGGCCAACCAAACTGTGCACATCTCTTGATATTGTAATACTACTGCTAGGTCTGTTTCCCAAGAGATCATAAATAAAGGAAAAGGACATATATGTGCAAAAGTATTTATAACAGCTCTTTTTCTTGTGGCAAAGCAAAATATTTGAAATTGAAAAGATGTTCGTCTATTGAGAAATGGCTGAATAAGCTTTGGTACATGAATATAATGGAATACTATTATGCAATAAGAAATGATGAACAAGCAGATTTCATAAAAAAAGTGAAAAGAAGTATATGAACTGATGCAAAGTGAAATGAGTAGAGTCAGGAAAACATTGCACACAGTATCAACAACATTGTATGACGATCAGCTATGAATGTCTCAGCTCTTCTCAACAATATAATGATCTAAGACAAGTATAAAGGACTCAAGAAGGAAAATTCTATCCATATCCAGATATAGAATTGATGGAATCTGAATGCAGACTGAAGCATATTTTCTCCTACTTTATTCTTTTTGTCTTTTTTTAAAATCTGTTTCTCCTTTTATAACTGTGATTAAAATGGAAATATGTTTTACACAATAACACATACATAATCTTTGTCAAATTGCATGCCGTTTTAGGAAGAAAAGAGGGGAGGGAGAAAAATTTGGAATTGAAAATCTTGTCAAAATGAATGCTAAAAATTGTTTTGACATGTAGTTGGGAAAAATAAAATACTATTAACATAAAAATAAATTAAAATAAATAAATCAGTTCCCATAGCATATTCTTTTTATTTTGAATCCATTTTCCATCATTCAATATAATGGCTGTGCTTCGCAGTTTTCATTGCTGGCAAATATGATAAGCATCAATGTTTTCCATGTCTTTATGTAGACCATAGGAAAAGAAAAAAATATTGAAATCCCCAGAACCAAAACAAAACTCTGGTATGCTTGATTAGGATAATCCCTTTTAGTCAGTGTTTCCTATCCATTGGTCCATATTAAATTGCCACAGGTATATAAACATTTAAGAAAAAAAAATGTAGATTTGAACAACCCCAGAAAGGCAAACTGCATCCAAGATTACATGGACATATGTCTAGTTTTCTTTTTAGATGAGATAATCCTTTCACATGTTCAAAGGCTCCAAAACATTCCCTCAGTGATGACTAATAACAATAGCTAGTATTTATGTATCACTTTAAGGTTTGCAGACTGCTTTAAAAATATTTCATTTGATACAACTGTCTTGGAACATAGGTCCTGTTTTTATCCATTTTATCAAGGGTGAAACTGAAGCAGGCTCTGGTTAAGTGCTTTATTGAGTGTTACACAGTAAGTATTTAAGGATGAATTTGAACTCAAGTCTTCTTGATTCAGCATTCTATTCACTGTGCCACCCAGCTGCCTTAAATAATTGAGTAAGCATGGAGGTAAATACTGGGTCTAGGTATGTGGAAGGAAGCTGGAGGGTCAGACTTATTTGATTGGTATGGAAATATGTGAGTAAGAAAAGAGAAAAGTAGTATGAGTATAAGACAGAAAACCATAGTCTGAGTGAAAATCATACTGGAAGCTAAGAGCTCAGGATTTTTTTATGAGTTTAGCAAAGAAGGAAAGAGCCTTAATTTGATGAAATGAGAAGATACTAATTGTATGAGTGCTGACACCTGAGGTCCCCACTTCTGCATCAAACACTGAGATGACTTTTAATCTGAATCCCAGTGCCTATCTATATAATGGTTTCAGTTTTGGCAAGAAATGATGAGATATAAGGAAGCCCACTCATTCTGCATTGTGAATTACATACTTCTAAGACCTTTCTGGTCTCTACATGGGAAAAGAGAGAATCCTAGGATGATGGAGCACAAATATAGCCAGAGATTGGAGTGTAAGTGAAATCACTGGTACTCATATTCCTAGCCATGAGGACATAGGAGTGAGTCTATTAAAAAGGGTCTTGACTTTTAAAAAGACATATCCTGAAACAATTAGCTTTTCCTTTTCCCATCTCTTCTCTTTCTCGTTCCCCCTATCTCCTGCTTTTTCCTGATCTCTTTTACCTGGTTTCCAGCCCTTACCCATGAGCAATTGTGAACCATTAAACTGGAACTGAAGATGTCAAAAGAGTCTTCAGCAGAAAATTTAGATATTTTGTTTGAAGTTTAGCTTGGGCTGAGAAATATAGCTTAAGGTAATGCAGATTCATTAATCAAATCTTTATGATTCATTAATCAAAACTATTATGGGTTTTCAACCATGGTAATATAACTAACTTTACTATGATCTAGCCACATTTCTCTACAAGGATATTGTAAAAGAGTTTGTCACATGCCTTGCTGAAAATCAGCTGCAATATATCTTTCTCCAGCTTCTTCCTGACTCATCACACTATTCCTCCAGTATTCTAGTGGGTCTGGTATTTCATCAGTGTGGGTCTTCCTTCCAGCATATCGTAACCCATTCCTATCTGCCCATTTTAGCCAACTTCTGTCCATATTTTCCCGTTAGTTTGCTACAAAAGAGCCTCATGTTTTGCTTCTTTAGTTCTTTTGACATTTCTAAGTTTCCCATTCTAAATAATAGTTTCTCCTCCTTTGAAATTACTATTTACTCTATATCTTTTTTATAAAATAATAAGTAAAAGGATATTAAGTAGTTATATAGTACTCTAAATTTTGCAAAACACTTTACAAATATCTCATTTGATTGCTACAACAACCTTGGGAAATAGGTGTTAACATCATCCTATTTTAAAAATGAGGAAACTGAGGCAAATAAACGGTAACTGGTTTGCTTAGTGGAACACATGCAGTAAGACTCTCAGGCTGGATTTGAACTCAGGCCCTTCTGACTGCAGGTCCCATACGCTAACCTCTGTACCTCTAGTACCCTCTATATATAATATAATATATATATTTCCATATATGTGTGTATATGTATACATGTTTATAATATACACAAATCTGTATATATCTATACATGAATGTATATATATGCATATACATATATATGCATAGATATGTGTATACACACACACATACATACATACTCTTATCTGTCGGAATATAAGTTCTTTCAGAGCACGGACTATTGTTACCTTTTTTTTTTTTTTTTTTGGCTTAGCATAGTATAGTAAGTGCTTCACAGTTGCTTGGTGACCTGACATTGTGTGGATACAAAATGTGCATGCATTCAGAATGTCCATTATTCTCATCATGTGACCATTCCTTTTTTTACCCCATACCTTTTGCTGATGAGAACCTTTGTAGCAGGGATGTCACACTCAAATAAAAATGAGGGTTAATAAACCAAACATCATGATGCCTGTGGGCATATATTGACTTAGAGAGCCACACACCAACCTTATCTATGTTTTATCATATTCTCACTTATTTTGTTAATATTTTTCCACTTACATTTTAATTTGGTTCAGGATCTACTTGGGAATATTTTGGGTCACATGAATCCAGTAGACTGTGTGTTTGATACCTTTGCTTTGCATTGATTCTCTAGCACAATTTTTCATTTGTAGTTGTAGATAACTCACCTTTACTCAGCACTTCTCTATTGCCTTTTGTGTGATCTCAACTATATTATTGTTATAAACTAACACTCCATAAGCCACAATCATATTTTTGAAATGCGCCTTTTATTTCATAAAGAATCAAAAAAATGTAGTTTCCCCAAACAATCCAACCCATTTTCCTCCTTCTCTTTTATTTTGAGCCCAGTTCATTGTCCATTTCAGCATATATACAAGACTTACATACTGATGTATGAGTTGTAACAGTTTCTATATCTAACTATATCATCCGCTGGAATCAATCCAAAAAATTCTACTCTAATGTTTCATCATGCTATTAATGTGGCCCCAGGTTCTCAAATGCTGTGCCAAAAAACAAATTCTTTTTGTTTTCACCATTTTAGAGAGGCTTTACATATAGTCTCAGAAACAGACAACATCTATTTTCCAATATTCAAACTAACTATGACAATAAACTAACTAAGCAAACAATAAGCTCACCACTTAATGATACCTTTTCTTATCATGTCATCTCATAAATCAGACTAGAAACCATGAAACATAACAAACTAGATGAGTTTGTGTGATTGTTGGCTCCTACTAATGACAGTTTATTTTTTGTCCGCATGGTTCACAAACCATCAGTTCAACAATCTATTCTTGGATTTTTTCTGTATCCATGTAAAACTTACCATGATTTAATTTCTGGAATCTATTTTTATCCCCCATGTTTAAAAATTAGAGGATATGATTTTGAAAATATTATTGGAGGTAGTTCCACTAATATATCTTCAAATAATTTAGTAGTGTGATATAGAATCCATCTAGGTCTAAAGAACCTACACTTAAGGAAGCTAGGTGATCATAGCTATACTAAAATCCCACTCTAATTCCTCTTTTCTGTCAAAGGAGCATTTGTTTTTTTCAGTACTATTCTAATAGTGCCCAAACAGTTTCATAGCTTTCAGTGTGAGTCTAAAAATGAACTGTTTGTCTATCATCATCATGAAGTTTTCTATCACAGCAAAACATAGTGACCAACCATTAAGAATGTATAGGAGTTACAATCTGCATCCCTGTAGAAAATGGATATCCACATAATGATGTAACACAACTATTAGGTAAAGTAACATGCTCATTTATTATCTTCTTACTTATCTTGAGCTTAAATTTCATATTAACTTGGGAAAGACAGAAATAAAGAACTGAAAATTTTTTCCTTCTTTCTTATTGTTGGCATTCCATTGTCTTCCCTGAGGAGTGGATCCATTACTTTCCAAATAAGCAAGATTGTGGCTATTTTTTTCTGATCCAAATTAGCTTTTAAAATTTCTTTGTGCTATCTTAAGTAATATATATATATATATATTTTTAGTGAGTGTTAACCAATTCTATCAGTACAGGTTCATGAAGTATTTTTTTTTTAAATCTAGTCTTTATTATATCTTCCTCCTTCTATATTTTATATGTATCTTTTAAAAACCTAAGCTCATTTGAAAGCTCCCTGTGTAATTGAGTTTGCTTTTTAGTTTGCTGCCCCCTTTTCTTCTTTCACATGACTCAGCATTACATAATCAGAATTACACTTTTGAGAGCCTCCCATTGCACTTTAATTTCTCTTTGAATAACATTGGACATTGGAACAAAACTACTTTTTCTTTTAATGTTTTGAAATTTGCTTTCCTCTCCTTCATTATTAAGATTTTAATATTTTCTCTCAACATTCTTATAACTTCCATATTGCTGTTCATTTCAGACAAAGCTATTTAGAAATTTGTTCATGGAAACAAACAATAAATGATAAAACCAAAAATTGAAGGAAAAGTTTTGTTAACAAATTAGAAGTAACTGAGATGAGTCTGTCAGCATAGTATAATACTGATTCTCAATGGATGTGCTGTGGCACACTGGCACGAAAATATCTACTAGGTGTGCCATGAGTTGGATGCAACCTACACTTGCTATTTCATTCACTTACTAAGTCTCCTGATGGAATAATAGTGCCTATTTATTAAAGCAAATAATTATACTGTGCCTTGAGCCAAAAAAAAATTGAGAAACATGATATTAATGTTAACTATAAACACATTCCACCATCATCCCAAGTACAATGTGAAACTACAGAAAAAAACTTGGGAGTCAGAAGACCTAAATTCAAATTCCAGATCTGATACCTGTTACCTGTATGACCAGTCACTTAAATTCTCTAGGCTTCAGTTTCTTCTCTTGCAAAATAAGAGATTTGACTAAGGTGATCATTAAAATTTCAATTTCTATAATTTATCATCTTCCCTTCCTCTTCCATTCCTTCCCACTTCCCCATTCCTCCTACATCCCTGGCAATCGTCAGATCTGCTCTTCCTTTGGAATTCTTTTTTATTAATGCTACCACTATTCTTTGACTCACTTAAGCTCAAAATCTCTGAACTATTTTTTTACGTTCTCCCCCTTTTCCAGTATCAGAATGATCATCAGGTCCACCAATTCCTCCTTAACATCCTCTTTAATGTTTGAATTTTACTCTGCTTTTCTGTTATGTTCCCACCATATTTCTGGTAGTTCCTATCACCTCATGCCCTAACCAAGGTTTGCAAAAGAGCTTTATAATCATAATGCCTTTTGCTCTTAAAAGTCTGACTAGGACTGATTTTGAAGATATTTGAAAAATCATTAGTTACTTTTCTATAGAAGTATTTCTCTTCTTACCAACTAGATTGCTGATTCCTTGAAGTAGTGCAATGCCAGGATTGAAATCAGGAAGATCAACGAATCCAACCATTCTGGAGAGCAATCTGGAATTATGCCCAAAAAATTATCAAATTGTGCATACCCTTTGATCCAGCAGTGTTTCTATTGGGCTTATATCCCAAAGAAATACTAAAGAAGGGAAAGGGACCTGTATGTGCCAAAATGTTTGTAGCAGCCCTGTTTGTAGTGGCTAGAAACTGGAAAATGAATGGATGCCCATCAATTGGAGAATGGCTGGGTAAATTGTGGTATATGAATGTTATGGAATATTATTGTTCTGTAAGAAATGACCAGCAGGATGAATACAGAGAGGACTGGCGAGATTTACATGAACTGATGCTAAGTGAAATGAGCAGAACCAGGAGATCATTATACACTTCGACAACGATATTGTATGAGGTCATATTTTGATGGAAGTGGATTTCTTTGACAAAGAGACCTGAGTTTCAATTGATAAATGACGGACAAAAGCAGCTACACCCAAAGAAAAAACACTGGGAAACGAATGTGAACTATCTGCATTTTTGTTTTTCTTCCCGGGTTATTTATACCTTCTGAATCCAATTCTCTCTATGCAACAAGAGAACTGTTCGGTTCTGCAAACATATATTGTATCTAGGATATACTGCAACATATCCAACATATAAAGGACTGCTTGCCATCTAGGGGAGGGAGTGGAGGGAGGGAGGGAAAAAAAAATCGGAACAGAAACGAGTGTCAATATAAAGTAATTATTAAATAAAAAAAAAAAAAAGAAATCAGGAAGATCTGATCCTTTAACCTCTATCTCAATGTCCTCATCTGTAAAATGGGGATAATATTAGCTTCTAGTTCCCAGAGTTATTATGATATAAAGTGTTTAGTATGCTTAGTACAGTGTTCAAGTATAATAAGTGCTATCTAAAGATTAGGTTATTATTATCCTCTTTATCTTCCCAAGCAATTTTTATCACCATTTTATAAATAAGGAAACAGAAAGTTTAAGTAACCTTTCCAGGAGTTAGACAGCAGATAATAATTTTTAAACATGGTCTAATGTAATGGGCTTAAGCTGAGCAGATGCACTGAGGTCCAGTCCGAGCATTTATGGCTAATTACCAATTGGACAATACTCTATTAATATATGCTTGGAGAAAGAATGGCCCCGCCCACTCTCTGTGCAAGTTTGATGTGTTGTATAGGAGATTGGGTGGAGGAGTTGGTGGGTGGAGTGAGAAAGCCAGAGTCGCTCCTGGCTGGATTCGTGTGGCAATTGCTCTCACTTCATATCACCATTCCTGTTCACCTCCACAAAGAATAAAGATCAAGGACTTTTGCTTATCCCCACTCCAGCTTATTTTAAAATACCCTGGGTGCTAAATGTGGTCATCACAGTCTAATCCTATTCTTTAATGTTCTTCTCATTATATCCTGCTTTGTCTTCTTTGTTTTAGTCTCTCTTAATTCTTCTCCATTCTATTCAATGAAGTCAGAATAATTTTCCTAAAATAGAAGTTAGTACATTTTATTCCAAATTTAAAAACTTTCAGTAACTCCCCATTGTACAGATGAGTAAGTCTAAAGATTTTAGTTTGATATTTAAGGCCTATTGCTTTTCTAACTCACAGTGATTTACTCATATATTTTATGACAGCCTCAATCTCTTGAAGTCTGTTTAGTTTTTTTTTTTTTTTGAAGGGGAAATAGACAATAATTCTGCAGTACTTGCCTCACAGGAGTTACTGTGATTATAAGTAACACATGTCAAATTCTTGGAACTTCAAAGTGCTATATTAGTTACCATTATTGCTCTGTTGTTTGTTGTTTGTCCTTCATTCTCAAAGAGGAGCACTGATGTCAGGAAGATGATGCTGTGACATGCAAATGTGTTGGACTTAAGTGAAGGAGGGCTGTGAAAATCACCAGCCTCACTTTCTCATATAGTTACAAGGCAAGATAAAAATCAGAATGATTGGAAATGACTCCACTGGGAATGGGAGATCTTTTTATGGTCTCCTTTTAAAGCTAAGATGTTTAATGAGATTCTGTTTGACTGAGATAATGCTCATTCAGAGATCATAGCTAGGTAAGAAATGAAGCAAAGAATGGTCTCTTTTACCTGCTCAAAAAAAAATCAATCTAGGAGGGAAAGACCCTCAAGGTTTCTGGACAAAACAGAAGCATTTTTATTTATATTTATTCTGAGCCATCAGGATTCAAACAATGACCAAGTGATGCTTGGGCTGGGACCTATTGTTCGTCAATCTACAAAAACCTGAGTGATTTGGGTTTAAGGCATAATACTTAAGAAATAAATCTTGCCCAATAATTCTAGGGAAGGAAGTAAAGAAGGGTAGGAAGAAGGCAGGGAGGGAGGGAGGGAAGAAGGGAAGGGAATGAAGAGCTGTTTTTGTCCAGTTGGAATTAGACAAGTTGGGTCCCCATTTGGGGAGGTACTATTATTCACAGGTTGTTGTTTTATCTTTTGTTCTTGAATAGGACCATGTCATTAGGTGAGTGATGCCATGACTTGCAAGTGTTGCTCCTATTGTTATAATGAACTGACTCATTCAACCCAAAAGCATGAATTAATTTTACTGTGAACAAAAGTAAGGGAAAGGAAACAATCATTTTAAGCACCTAGTATGTGCTATGCCCTTTACAAATATGTCACTTTATTCTCATGCCAACCCTAAAAGAAAGGTGCTATTATTATCTCATGTACAAATGGGTAAACTGAAACTCAGAGAGATAAAGTGACTTGTTGAGGATCATATTGTTAAGTTCCTGAAGCTGGATTTGAACTCATCTCTCTTCCTTCCTTCCTCATAGGGGAGCATACCTTACCTGTAAAAGATATCTTGGGATTTAACAGCTAGATTTCTTTCTTAAGAGTCATGCCTTAAACCTAAATTACTTTGGCTCTCATTGATTGGCTAATAATAGATCCCAATCCAAGCTTCAATCATTGTTTGGCCTTCACTGACTCAGACAGCAATTTTTTTTTTCTATTTTGCCTAAAAATCTTGAAGTTCTTCTCCTCCCACATTGGAGGTTTTTTTTTTTACTAGGTCAAGGAGACCTCTTTTCCTCAATTCTTTAAGCTCTCTAATTATATTCAGGGTCATTTCCAGTTATCTGATCTGTATCTTGCCCCTGGATCCAGATGGTATAAGGGGAAAATGAGACTGATGACTTTTTTACAGTTCTCTCCCACATAAATCCAATTCGCTTATATGTGATGGCATCATCTCCCTAACATCATGGGATGTTTTTCCAGAATGAATGACAAACAAAAATAGCAATAATTCCAACTCTCTTGGGAAGCCTTTCCCATTTATTCCAAACCTCAGTAACAATTTTCTTTTTCAATTTCCACAGACTTATCATCATTCCTTTGACATTTAACATATGATCCCTTGTGTTGCTATCTTTATTTTGATGCATATATCTTCTTGTATCTCCAACTTGATGGTAAGCCTCTTGAGAACAAGTATAGAATCATAACTGAATACTCTGCATACACTAAGTACTATAAGAAACATAATCACAATGACTTTGAACTATTTATTTATCCTGTAGTCTCCTATAGTTGTAATATTGTCTCTGTAGGGTTTCACTTGCTATATTAGGTATGTGGGTTACAAATAAAAATTTTGACATTCTAGATGCATATTCCTTATATAACCTCAACTAAATGAATTTCCATGCTCTCCTAAATTTGGGAGGCCTTAGTATAGAGTTGTGTAGGATAAACATGCCTTATCTGAAGGACATGAACCATTAACCTAGGGTGAATATTTTGAAGGAAATTGAAAATACTATAAATGGCCCAACCAGCCCTCTATTAGCCCAAGAAGTGACTGCAGAAATATGTTCCTTAGCAGTAAATGACACCTTGAAAATGGATTTTAGAGAGGCTTGCCTCTTTTGAGTCAACCCTCAGAGATTTATTTACATTTTCCTATATATGTTATGAGTATTTTTAAAGATTATAATAGTCTTCTTATGATTTTCATTCCATTTCACAGTGCTTTATAAACCATAATAGCTGTACCACATTAAAAATTATGAACTGAATTTGGAAATAACTAGGATGTTGGGACTAAAATGTTATAGTTATCTATGCTCTCATAAATTGATGGGGAATCTGGGCTTATAATTAAAGGCAGCAGAAGGCAAAGCCCTAGCATGGGGTGGACCCTCCTATTTTGAAGAATAATCAAGTAGATTAGGAAAGGAAACAGCTACTAAGCTATGTGTTTTATGGGCATATTGGAAAGAGCATCGGCTTCCATTTTTGTATCCTCAAATGCCTAACATACTGTTTGATGCATAATAGGCACTTTATAAATAAATAATTAAGTGCATGTTATGTACCTAGTACTTTGCTAAAAATAGGCAACTAGGTGATACAGCATGTAGAACACCAAGCCTGGAATCAGGAAGACTCATCTTTTTTAGTTCAAATCTGGCCCCAGATCCTTACTAATTGTGTGACCCTAAACAAATCACTTAACTCTGTTTCATAATCTGTAAACTGGAGGAAGAAATGCAAACAATTCCATTATCTTTATCAGGAAAACTCTAAATGCAGTCACAAAGAGTTGGATATGATATAACAACAACAATTTTACCAAAGATTAAAGATACAAAGAAAAAGTGAAAGCAGTCCTTATGCTCAAGGAGTTTATATTCTAATAGGTGAGATAATCTTTGCATAAATATATCTATATATGAGACCTGTAATTTAGATGCAATGTAACTTTAGTAGAAAGCCACTGGCAGCTGACAGCAGGTCTCAGAAAGGTCCTCTGAAAAAATGAGCTTTGAAGGATTCCAGGGTTTCAGAGAGGCAGAAGGGATGGGACAGAACATTCTAGGTATAGATAACTCCCAGTGAGAAGACAAAGAGATGTAAGATTGAGAGCCATGTATGAGGTCCATCAGGCAGACCAGTATAACTGGATTGGAAAGCACAGGAAAGAGAATATGCATAAAAAGACTAGAAAGACAGGAAGAAGTCAGGGTTTGAAGAGTTTTAAATGTTAGAGTTAAATTTTATCCTAATGGTAATAAAGTAGAGGACATGATCAGAATTGTGCTTTGGGAAAATCACTTTGGAACATGTATTAGAGTGGGGAGGGATGAAGCAGTAGACTAATGAGAAGGCTCTTTCAATGATACAGCTGGGTCATAATGCGGCCCTATCCTAGGTAATGTGATGGCTGCGTGAGCTATAGAATAAATTCTATCTTGGACATGTAATTCAAAATGTCTAAGAAGTAGTTAGTAATGAGGGTTCTAGATCTTATGAAAGAGACTAGGGCTTGAATATATAGACTTGGGAGTCATTTATAAAAATGATTATTTAACCCATGGGAACTATTAAGATTAAAAAATAAGAGACTACAGAGAGATGAGAGAAGAAGACCTGGGATATACAACAGTTGATGGTTGTGACTTAGATAAAGATCTAGATAAGAAGAAAAACAAAGAATAATTAGACAGGTAGTAGGAAAACTAAGAGAGAACAGAAAACTAAAGACTCAGGGAGGAGAGTGTCTAGGAAAAAACGATGACAAATTATTTCAAATATAGCAGAGGGGTCAAGACTAAAGAGTGCTGAGAATGGATCATTAGATTTGATTTGTTGGTTGATTGATTGGTTCATGGATTAGAGGCCAAGAAAATGGATTTTTAGAACTAGCTCTGCCACAAACTTAATGGGATGATCTAAGCTCTAATTCTATGAACCTCAAAATTCTTATCAGTAAAATAAAATAATTGAATAATCAATCAATTAATAAACATTTATTAAGCATGTACAGATTCTGTGTTATAAAAGGATCTCACATCTTTAGAATCTTAAGGCCAGGATTTTGCCATTATCCAATATCACAAATGCCATTGCCAGTAGGAGAAGACATCATATTTGGAAAGCCAATGCAAGGTTAGCCAACTAAGCAGGAATGGATATTGAGAATTTTGAAATTTAGTCAAAGGATCTAGTCAGGGATGCTGATAATATAGAAACAAAGGTAGAAACCAGGAGAAAAGAGTCAAATAAATATTTAATTCAAGAAGACTCAAGGAAAAAGATAGGCTGCTATCAAGCTCTTCGTTTTTTTTTGTTTGTTTTGTTTTGTTTTGTTTTTTTTTTTTTTAGTGGCCAGCCAGCCAATAGCAATAGTTGTTTTGGATTTTTAAAGAGGATGGCTTGACCTAATTCCAAACCACAGAATGCTTTAATAGGGATCAAGAAGAAAATTGATATAACTGGAATTTTTAATATTAGTAATCAGAAAACCACAAGTTATTGGGAACATACTAAGTACAAAATATTATATTTATTGCTTAGAAAGATACAGAGAATAAAAATAGTAAAAGTATAGCACATTATATTTATTGCTTGGGAAGATAAAGAGGATAATAATAACCTAATCTTTAGATAGCACTTATTATACTTGAACACGTACTAAGCATACTAAACACTTTATATCATAATAACTCTGGGAACTAGAAGCTAATATTATCCCCATTTTACAGATGAGGACATTGAGATAGAGGTTAAAGGATTTGCTCACAGTCCCACAACTAGATAATGTATGAGACAGAATTTGAACTCAGATCTTCCTGATTTCAATCCTGGCATTGCACTACTTCAAGGAATCAGCAATCTAGTTGGTAAGAAGAGAAATACTTCTATAGAAAAGTAACCAATGATTTTTCAAATATCTTCAAAATCAGTCCTAGTCAGACTTTTAAGAAACATTTAGGGAAGCATTTTTGTTATATTATGTTTCTTTTAGAATGAAAAGGATTGCAATTTAGATTTCTTTACTAAATTAAGAATGTATAACTTCAGATATCATCTCCAGGAATGTTTTCATAATTAACCTCAACATACTTGAAGCACTTCTTTATTTTCTGTCTCCAGCACATTTATAGGTTCAATCAACATTATAGCACCTGACAGATCTAGTAGATACAGGTTTTTTTTTTTCCCCCTGTATATGTTTGTCTACCTGTTAACTTCTTCAAGGAAGGTAATATGCCTTTGATTTTTTCCTTATTTTTCCTTTTCTGTCTTTCTCACATTGTGAGGACTTAGTAGGTATTCAACTAACTCTTAATATCTAAATACTAGAGCTTTGAGTTCATTTATTCTACTGAACACATGGATTTTAAAGTTACATCCATGGTATAGTCATAAAACATTTCAGTGCACTGCTTTCCTTCTCCCAAATGGCACCTTCTAGTACACAGTGGATAATTACACCCTGGTAGAGTTTCTGTTTGTTGCCTGCTGCTGAGTCCCAGTACGTGCCTGCTTTAAATTTCTATGACAACGCCATTTCCCTCTGCTTTCTGGTATTTAACCTGATAGAAATCATCTTTTTGTTCTCATTTTGGCCTAAATGGATGTGAAAACTTAAAGACAGGGGGTTATGGTGCAGGTTTAAATGAGAGAATTTATGAAGAGTTCCTTGCTTGAAAGAGTACTTAATTGGCTTCCATTTTTAGTAAGCTGCAACATTTATAATCCAAATGAAATCTCTTGGTGGTAATTGTACCATAAGCCAAAGTTTAGATGACTGCCCTGAAATGAGCATCTTCTTTTGTTAAAAGATTTCCATCCATCTGTCAGCTCCGCTCTGCCTTTTCTTTTCCAGCTCAAACAAGTCCACAGAAGCACACACTCTTAATCATGACATATCAAGATCAGTTTTTTTTTTTTTTTAAAGTTTGAGATAGGTGATAGGGAAATTCTGCATTCTTTCCCTCTGACTGGACTTTCTGCGGAATAAGAAAGGTAGTCATGTAGCCAAAATGTGAGATGGCAATCATATGTTGCAAGCAAGGTCTTTTATAAGGTAGTGTGATTAGGATTATTGACATTTTACAGCTGAAGAAACTGAGATTCAGAAAAGATAAACCCTGGGATTGTAGATTTAGACCTGGAATTTAGAACTCATCCACTTCAGGCTTAATCTGTCACTTCTCCAGTTTACTTTGTAGATTGGTATGGATTTGGCTGGGATGGTAACTGGAAGTGAGAGAAGAGGTGTAGCTTCAATGGGTGGATTCCATGTTCAAGACCAAGGTAGGAGAAGAATGATGGAGTAACAAAGATTGTTCCTTCAGAGCTAGCAAGAGACAGTTAAGTATACATCACTGGTCTTAAAATCAGGAAAGCCTGAGTTCAAATTAAACTTTAGATACTTACTGGTTGTGTGACTCTGGGCTAGTCACTTAAATTCTGTCTGCTTCAGTTTCCTCAATTGTAAGATGAAGATAAGAATAATATCTTTCTCAAATGAGAAAATATTTGTGAAGCACTTAGAGCAGTGCTTATGGTTGTAGTTGGTAGTTGGCAGCAATGTATAAATGCTTATTCCTTTTCTCTTTCCTATAACTGCTGAGTTCATTCTGTTTTGTGATGATCTAGCCAAGGCTAGAGGTACCAATCAGCAACTGGATTAACAAGAATATGGAGAACACCTTTGTGAATTTCATTTCACATTGCATCTCTAGCTTCATGCCATGAGTTAGTCCTATATCTTGACTCTAGAGTTTCTTCATCTCCATTTGATTATGGAGACACTGTTGAAATTTTAAGTCATATTAACTCTAATGTATGCACTTTTTACCATCCTACAAGGTTGTAACCATGGGGAACTAGACAAATTCAAATGGCCCTTTCCTAAGACTTCTGAGTTGGGGCCAATCTTATGTCTCAGGGAAACTGTTAGTGTTTAGGAGAGCAGTGGGCTTTTTTTCTCCTAACTATTTTACTGTTTTATTATGCATTTAATTCTAATTATTAGATATTCATTATAATGGAAACAAGAATTGGTTTTGGGAGCAAAAAGCCTGGGTTCAAATACTGTTTCTGAAGCTTTCTATCTATGATACCTTGAATAAGTTAATTAAGCATCATGGGCTTCAGTGTCTTAATTTATAAAATGAAGTGGTCAGATTAGATGATCTCTGACATCCTTTCTGGCTTTAAACCTATGAGCTTATGAACCCAAATTCTGTATACTCATCTATGTCTGTTTTTCTCCCTCTGTGGAAAACTAACATTTATTTAGTATCTATCCAGTAAATTAAAAGAAAAGAAAAGAAAAAAAACATTCAGGATATGGTCAATAGACAGGAGCTTAGAGCTTATTACTGATTAGGTAAAAATATCTTTCAGATCTTTAGGCAACAAGTCTGTATTTCCACTAAGAGAGAGATAGAGGTTAGTCTAAGGAGGTGGGTGAATCTTTAGTAATTGTGGAGAACTCACATTTTCTCAGCACTTAATAAGAGGGCAAATCACCGGGGTGAGTGGAGGCCTTTCCAGGCCTAAGATTCATTTGCTGAATGGGGATAAGGTAAAAGATTAAATACCTAGTGGAAATGAGAACTAAAGATGTTAAATGACTTAGCAGGAACTGGTAGAGCTGAGATGATTTAAATCCAGGTCCAAAGCATTTTCTACTATACTTTTCCCATGAGGTAATAAGCAGCACAGATAGGATTTCTTCTCAGATTTTTGACTTATGCAGAGTGATGAAAATTAGATGATACTGGATAAAGTGCTTTGAGTTCCTAGACAGCAAACCCATCAATTGGAAAAGGTTGAACTTGGAGCTTGTTAGGGAATGGGGGTCAGTCACATTAATATGAGTTCATGCACACTTTGTAAACTTATCCAGAGGAAATCCTTAACATATAATGCAGTCAATGCTTGTCTTGCTGAACAGATTTATTACGTATGGTTGATATAAACCTTTTACTCCTTCCCAATAGAGCTAGACAAAGCTATAAAATTTCTGTTGTCCTTCTGTCCCCTTACCTATCCATTGCAATTTTATTAGGCACTTTAATGTGGTGCTTGAAATCAATAGAGGAAGAACTATTAAAATTCATTGGTCAATTGCAGGTCCTTACTAAATATTCCAGCAGCTTAGAAAATTAGCATCAGTCTCTAGGCTCTATGTCTAAATGAAATTAGGGTCTGGGCAAGTGAGCCTTTTAATAAAAATGAAAAAAAAAACACACTAGTATTCTAGCCTTAAAGTGATAGTTTGTGGTTTGGTGAATAAAGTACTGAACCTAAAGGCAGGAAAACCTAATTTCCAATTCTACCTCACTTACTAGCTGTGTGATCCTAATCAAGAGCCTAAACCACTCTGAATTAAGTTTCTGCATGACATAGGGATAATAAGCATCTCTTTCTCTCTTTCTCTCTCTCAAAGTAGTAATAAAAAAATGAGACCATATTTATCAAAAGATTTATAAGCTTTAAAATATAACATCAATACAACTATCATCATTATTATTGGTTACTTTTGTTCACTGTCAGCATCTCTCTAATTTTGTTAGTGAAGAAATCAGAGAAAATATTTCCTGAGGAATTGAGGTTTAGCCACAAAAAAAAATCAGGAATATCAAGAAAATTGTAAAGGAATAGATGAGATTAGGTGAATAGACTCTAGTTTTCTGTTATTTTGATTCTTATACAAAGTAGGATTTGGGAGGCTCCGTTAGGTGTTCTGTGTATAGCCAAGTTTTAGAAGTAATTTTAAGAATTTGCTAATTGCTAACAGTCCATGACAACTTTTCAAAAGAACAGGCAAGGGAGAGGCAGTGCTCAGTTAAAATTAAATTAGCCTTTCTGGGAGCAGAGTAAAATAGGTGTAGGCAGCCAAGAGACACAGTGGATAAAAAACTAGACTTTGAGTCAGAAAGATATGAATTCAAATCCAGTCTTAGATGTGACTATGTGATTGTGGGGAAATCACTTTGGTGCCTCAGTTTCCCAAAGCATACAATTGGATAACAAAATCACCTATTTCAGAGGATTGTTGGAAGATTGTCAGATAATCTTTGTAAGAGTGCTTAGCACTGTGCCCAAACATAGTTATCATCATTCAGTTGTATCTGACTCTTTGTGAACACAGTTGGAGTTTTCTTGACAAAAATACTGGAATGGTTTATCATTTCCCTCTCTAGCTCATTTCTATAAGTGAAGAACTGAGACAGAAAGGATTAAGTGTCTTGCTCAAAATCATACAGCTAGTAAGTGCCTGAGATCAGACTTGAACTCAGGAAGATGAGTTTTCCTGACCACGCTGAACACTCTATCTACTGTGTCACATAGTTGCCCCTCCCTGAACAGAGTACGTACTTAAAAATGCTTATTCTTTTCCTTTTCTCTAGTTATACACTAAATTCAAAGGGCTCCATAGAACACCTGTTAGTTTTTCCATATACAGGACATGGAGCAAACATAGCAAGAGAACTTTCTGAATATATGGTACATTTGATTTTCCTGAGGTAGTTATTTCTATCTCATAAAAGCAAGCTCATCTTCCTTCAGGAAGAGATGAAAGAGCTTGAAGAATGTCATTCAATGCTCACTCTAACTTATTAGAGAAGATGAAAGCTTCTGGGACAGAAAGTAAGCTAGTAAGAAAATGAGGTTGAGAAAATCTCTGTGGTGATTGAAAGAATACGGCACAGTAGAAAAAGAGAATTTCTGAATTCATAACTAAAAGGACAATGTAAAGAGATGTAAGACTCATCTTTGGGGGAAGTTCCTTTCATACAATGGATGGGCTGAGTTTCTTTTATTTTCTTACATTTTTACTATATCCAAAAGACTAAAGGGCAAAATCTACTTTATTGTGGATACAATCTTATTGTCAAAGAGATTGTGGGAAGGGTGATTATGAATAGTCAGATAAAGATGCAGTGTTGGAGAGCACTATTAATCATGTTATTTTCCACTAAATCTAGATCAGATGGAGAGGCAGCTAAATGGTACAGTACTGAACATGAAATAAGATTTGAGGCAAAAATCTGTCCTGATATATGTACTAGCTGGCTGACCCTGGGCAAATTGTATATTCTGCCTGCCTCAGTTTCCCCATCTGAAAAATGAAGTTAGCAAAAAGTATATCTCTCCCAAAGTTATTGGGAGGATAAATTGCTATAATATTTGTAAATCACTTTGCAAATTATAAAAGGCTGGGCAAATTCTAGCTATATTCTTCTTTCTCATTTTCAACATCATCATCCTCATTATTAAGTCCAATACCAATAATCAGTGGATTCAGGTGCTTGCCTATAGCATCCAAAAGCTTTATGTTGGACCACTAGAGCTAATTAGTCCTGCCAAAGATAATATGGGAAATGATTTATCTTTCTTCAGCACATGAATAGACAAGTGGGCTGCCTCATGCAATCTGTAAAAAAGTCATTGTATAGTAGGGTCACAGATAAAACACACTTACTAGAGCTTAATTCCAAGGGAGAACATAATATTTTATGTGAAAGAAAGACGAAGGCTTGGATACTAGGGAGTTCCAAGCAAGACCTTATTTCATGTACTAGCAGTGAAACTACCTAGTATGAGAAGGATGAATGGTAAGGTGGAGTGTGTGGAGAGGAAGATTATATAGAGATTTTTAACTACTAGTAAAGAGACTTTCTTTTCTATTGCCTCTATTGGTTATTTATGACATTCCTGTGTTGTGATACAGGAGGCACCTGCCAGTGGCTGCTGGAGGTCCAGCTCTGTAGAATGGATCTCTTCATGTGAGGGGATGATGATGATTCAAGGAGAATGAGAGGCAATTGCTCTTCTCTGACCTCTTCACTGAGAGGCAATTGCATTCTCTGATCTCTCTCCTCTTCCCTCTTGTCTTTAATTTATTTCATTCCCAATCCACAAGGAACATCTACATTAGTAAAGACTGCTTTGCAACTTCTTCAAGTGTTATGATTCACAGCTGTGAAGGTTCTTGGAAAATTGACCTGCCCTTTCACCTAGGCATGGTCCTTAACAATTCCCCATTTTTTGTTTTATGGGAGTGTGATTATTTTTCCCCCTTGGTATGGTCAGTAAGTTTGTGCCTTAGCTGTTATCTGAGTCCACATGCTAAGATATCTAAGTCCACATGCTAGGTAGTGCAAATATATATAGCAGGTAATGAAGCTTGTGAGATGTCATGGAGGCAAACTTCCAAATGGAGAAGAGGACTATAGTCAGAACAAACATTGTTCATAAGTCTCTCATCAATCTCCTGGCTCAGCCCTTTGATGTGTTGGCCCATTTTACTCCGACTAAAAAAATCTTACTGGGTTTCTTCTCCCTTTTCTTGCATGTGGGTTACCAAAGGAACTCTGGGAGGATCCTACTCACAAACAGCTCTTGGACACTGCTGCTTCTTTGTTTCTTGTGATTCTTTTGTCCCACATTCAGGCACTATATGTTGTTTGCTTTCTAGAACCCTTACACTGGGGTGCCAAAATATACCATCCAGACTAATTCTTTGGAGGATCTTGGGACCAACCTTGGTCTTAGTAAAGGGGTGAAGGAGGCAGTAGACTTACGAGGATGGTCAAAGTTAGAGTTCTTATTTCAAGTCCTCTCAGCCCTTAAATACCTTAGTATGATTACATCATTACAGCACACTGAACATGTGCCAACTAGAGAGCCATTACATCATCACATCACATTGTGCAAGTGCTAACTATAAGCACTTTGCTATTGATATGTAAATTCCTCTCAGTCAGAGAGATGAGAGAACAGCAACTGCCTCTCAGTCTCTTTGTATCATCCTTCACAGGAGGAGATCCATTCTGCAGGTCTAACAATAGAAATAAAAATAACGAATGTAAGGGACTCATTTCTATGATGTATGAAAAAATTTGTAGGGAGAATGATATTGTGATATTGTCCTGGACCAAACATGGAATATGTATGTGCTAGGAAATCTAACAAAATTCATGAAATCCAAAGATCAATACTCATTTTTAATGATCAATCATCACAACATGATACTTAATATTAGAAAGAACCTTATTATTTTAGAGATGGGGGAAGTTCACCAGAAGTAGATGAAATGAGTTTCTCAGTTTCACAGAGGTATTTAAGAAGCAGACTGGTAATTAAAGCTTGCTTATATCCTCTGACTTTATACACAGTTTTTTCCTACTACAGCATCAAACAGGTAGATACAGAAATAAAAGAGATAAAGAAATCTATGAACATTTTGAAATTGTAGGCAAGAAAATGAAGGACTTTTTATCTCTTGACAGTCTTGATTATGGAAAAGAGGAAAATATAGATAATGATTGACTAGTTGCATGGATGCTAATGAAGAGTAGCATCTGATTCATCAGAAATCAAAACTTGTGCTAGCAAAATGTTGAGTTCCTGCAAAGAATAAAAATGTCTTTCACTATGACTGGGAAAATATGTTTGACTAGAGACTTACTAATTTGATCAATTCATCTGAAGGAGAAAAAGGCAGAAATAAAATAACAAAAATGGCTTATGCGGATGATAGTATGTTATAGAAAGAAAATTTTAAACTAGTGGTAGCAATTATTTTCAAGCAAAAAGAAGAGGAATGAAGAAAAGAATACTATTTGTGACTTCAGATTCTTATATATTAGTGTAAAGATTTTGAGCAACAACAACAAAACTCAAAAAGTTGTATACAAGGAGGTAAGTAATGTTGTAGTTCAATGCCTTTTTTAGAATGGGTTTGATGACTGTAATGTGATAATGGCAACGAAAATTTATGCCTTATATAAAAGGAATATGTACCAGGAGGGAAAGAAAGGTAATGTAATAGGGAATAAAGTTATTCATCTGTACAGAAATCTATGAAATTGAAGATGCAAGAGTGGTACATAGCATTGGAATGAGCATAACTAGGAGAATCAAACATTTGCACATATCTTGGATGGGTTTCCCAGTAGTTCCTATGGAAAAAAAAAAGTTTTCTGAATGACTATAAGCAGAGTATGACTGAATAATATAATACAAATGTTAAAAGTATCTAATGCACTTTTAGATTGAATGAAGATGTATGTTCCAATCATGGGAAGTAATAACCCTAATATAATTTCTGTGGGTCAGATGGAATATTATGCTGAATTTTGAGCGTTATTTTTCAACATAACTGAAACAACAGTTATGTTTCAACAAAACAAAAAAAAAAGTTTTTCTTAACCTTTGTGTGTATGTGTGTGTATATGTATGATAGACTCCTTTAGTCAACTTCTTAGAATAAAACTTTTTGATAATTGAAAAAAATTAAATTTCAGATAGATAAAAACTAGTGAAAATAAAGATGGAATTGTTTTCTCATCCAAGTTCACATAAAATCTATCCAGGGGCCATTTGGCAATGCGTGGACTTCAGGGTAAGAATCCTTGAATTAGTGTCCAGTGGATTTTAATTGAACTAGTGCAGATCTATAAATTGTGTCATATAAGCACTGTCTGAAAAAAAATTACAGAGAAGATTTAGGGGAAATGTGACAGCCATATTTAAATATTATAAGAGTTGTATGAACAAGAAGGAATATACTTTCTCTGTATTGTTCCAGAATGCAGAACAAGGACAGATGACTGGAAATTCTAGGATATCAGATTCAGGTGTGTGTGTGTGTGTGTGTGTGTGTGTGTGTGTATGAACTTTTTAACAATATGAAATGTCCAATAATGAAACAGGTTGCTTTTGAAAACAATGATCTCCTCATCATTGCAAATGTTTAAGCAAAATATAGATTATCATCTATTAAATATTTTGTGAAAGGGATACCTATGTGAATTTCAAAGGTTGATATAGATAGACGCATCATTTTCTTTCACCTCTAAGAAACTGTTTCATAAAAATAAAATGTTACATTGGAAACACTTGAGCAGATTAATGATTGATCTAAATGAGGATCTTGGTATTAAAGAGTTATTTTTCATAAAGCTTAGATAGTAGTATTTCATTTCTGTATCTGCAAAATATTAGGAAAAATATTACAAATAAGCTGTTTTCCATGAATGATTCCTTATGGATTTATTCCATTCCTTATGGATATGTATTTCAAGCCTGGAAGAGAAGGAATCTTAGAATTAATCTATAATACTCAGCACTCTCTCTTTTTTTCTTTCTTTTTTTTGGGGGGGGATTGTGAAGAAAACCTTTATTTTATCCTCTTTCAGAAGATCATTGCTAAATTTCTCCCTTGTCTCAAGAGTGTTCACTTTTTTTTTCAAATCTAAGTGATTTTTTTTATTGTGCCCATATCTCAAAGAGATCTTTTTTTTTTAATCCCTGAGCTAATTTTTAAATTTTACTTTATAATAACTTTTTATTGACAGAACCCATGTCAGGATAATTTTTTTACAACATTATCCCTTGCACTTGCTTCTGTTCCGATTTTTCCCCTCCTTCTCTCCACCCCCTCCCCTAGATGGCAAGCAGTCCTATATATGTTAAATATGTTGCAATATATCCTAGATACAATATATGTTTGCAGAACTGAACAATTCTCTTGTTGCACAGGGAGAATTGGATTCAGAAGGTAAAAATAACCCGGGAAGAAAAACAAAAATGCAAATAGTTTACATTCATTTCCCAGTGTTCTTTCTTTGGGTGTAGCTGCTTCTGTCCATCATTTATCAACTGAAACTGAGTTAGGTCTCTTTGTCAAAGAAATCCACTTCCATCAGAACATATCTTCATACAGTATCATTGTTGAAGTGTATAATGATCTCCTGGTTCTGCTCATTTCACTTAGCATCAGTTCATGTAAGTCTCTCCAAGCCTCTCTGTATTCATCCGGCTGGTCATTTTTTACAGAACAATAATATTCCATAACATTCATATACCACAATTTACCCATCCATTCTCCAATTGATGGGCATCTATTCAATTTCCAGTTTCTAGCCACTACAGACAGGGCTGCCACAAACATTTTGGCACATACAGGTCCCTTTCACTTCTTTAGTATTTCTTTGGGATATAAGCCCAGAAGTAACCTGCTGGATCAAAGGGTATGCACAGTTTGGTAACTTTTTGGGCATAATTCCAGATTGCTCTCCAGAATGGTTGAATTCATTCACAACTCCACCAATAATGCATCAGTGTCCCAGTTTTCCCCCATCCCCTCCAACATTCATCATTATTTTTTCCTGTCATCTTAGCCAATCTGACAGGTGTGTAGTGGTATCTCAGAGTTGTCTTAATTTGCATTTCTCTGATCAATAGTGATGTGGAACACTCTTTCATATGAGTGGTAATAGTTTCAATTTCATCATCTGAAAATTGTCTGTTCATATCCTTTGACCAATTATCAATTGGAGAATAGCTTGATTTCTTATACATTTGAGTCAATTCTCTATATATTTTGGAAATGAGGCCTTTATCAGAACCTTTAACTGTGAAGATGTTTTCCCAGTTTGTTGCTTCCCTTCTAATCTTGTTTGCATTAGTTTTGTTTGTACAAAGGCTTTTTAATTTGATATAATCAAAATTTTCTATTTTGTGATCAGTAATGGTCTCTAGTTCATCTTTGGTCACAAATTTCTTTCTCCTCCACAAGTCTGAGAGATAAACTATCTTATGTTCCTCTAATTTATTTATAATTTTGTTCTTTATGCCTAGATCATGGACCCATTTTGACCTTATCTTGGCATACAGTGTTAAGTGTGGGTCCATGGACTAATTTCTGCCGTACTAATTTCCAGTTATCCCAGCAGTTTTTATCAAATAATGAATTCTTATCCCAAAAGTTAGGATCTTTGGCTTTGTCAAACACTAGATTTCTATAGTTGACTATTCTGTCTTGTGAACCTAACCTATTCCACTGATCAACTAATCTATTTCTTAGCCAATACCAAGTGTTTTTGGTGACTGCTGCTTTATAATATAATTTTAGATCAGGTACAACGAAGCCACCTTCATTTGATTTTTTTTTCATTAATTCCCTTGAGATTCTCAACTTTTTATTGTTCCATATGATTTTTGTTGTTATTTTTTCTAGATCATTAAAATATTTTCTTGGAAGTCCGACTGGTATAGCACTAAATAAATAGATTAGTTTAGGGAGTATTGTCATCTTTATTATATTCACTTGGCCTGTCCAAGAGCACTTAATATTTTTCCAATTATTTAAGTCTGACTTAATTTGTGTGGAAAGTTTTTTGTAATTTTGCTCATATAATTCCTGACTTTCCTTTGGTAGATAGATACCCAAATATTTTATGCTGTCAACAGTTATTTTGAATGGAATTTCTCTTGTATCTCTTGCTGTTGATTTTGTTGGTGGTATATAAAAATGCTGTCTCTCTTTTTTTCAAAGATGAAAACTGAAGCCCCCAAAAAGTGAAGAGATGTGTCCAAGATTACCAGTCAATAAAGAGAGGGGGCAGGGAAGGAAGGAGGGAGATAGACACAGAGAAATATATATATATAATATATATATATATATATATATATATATATTATAGACAGAGAGAGAGAGAAAGAGGAAGAGGGCAGGGAGAGAAGAAGATGGAGAGAGACTAATAATTTGAGTGAGTAGTAAGATCAAGGGAAGATTTTTATATTTTATATATGTGTGTGTAAGTATATTTAAAGGATATAAGAAACTTGAGCATATTTGTTGTCCAATGGAGAGATTGAAGAAATAGAAGAGAGAAGTGATGATTGATAGATGAAGGTCAAGGGAATCTTGTGTTCTCAAAAGGATTAGCTAGTAGGGATGCCCAGATTTATTTGGACCTTTTATGTAGACCTTTGTGAACCTGTTTACTCCCTGTAAAACCTTTGTAGAACTTTCCACCTGCAGAAAAATACTCACTTCATATTCTCTATGAGCTCAAAGAATTCTTTTTTATGTGTTTTGGGATTGTTTTACATTAAAAACCAGACAACGAATCTGTCTAGTTGATATGATTAAAGGTTAGCACTGCTAAGGTCCCTTTAAGGCAACTCAATGATGTGTTGAATTAAGGAAGGAAAATGTCAAAGTAAACAGGAGGCTGTTCTGCATGACTTGGAGAAGGCATGTAAATGGGTGTGAACCAGAAGAGAGATAGAATAGGAAGAGAAAGGTATATTTATTGAAAGGGCGATTTTCTTTCCTGACTTAAAACTATCAGACTTATGAACAAAATCTCCCTAAACAATTAGAGATAGCCTCTCTAATTTCATGTATCATAGAATCCAATTGCTATCTTTTCTCTCTTTTCTCCTTGCTTTCTATAAAGAAAATAAGAAAGATAAGATAATCAAGGAAAATATTATTTGTGCCTAAAATCTGAGGAATCAATATAGGGATGGTTGCAAATAAGAAGTTAAACTCAGTTTTTGGTTGGTGAAAAGTAGAGTCAAATGAATAGAATTATTTATTTTTTTTCTTTAAATAACTTTTTATTGACAGAACCCATGCCTGGGTAATTTTTTACAACATTATCCTTTACACTTAATCTGTTCCGATTTTTCCCCTCCCTCCCTCCACCTCCTCCCCTAGATGGCAAGCACTGTTAAATATGTTAAATGTGTTGCAGTATATCCTAGATACAATATATGTTTGCAGAACTGAACAGTTCTCTTGTTGCACAAGGAGAATTGGATTCAGAAGGTATAAATAATCCAGGAAGAAAAACAAAAATGCAAGCAGTTCACATTCATTTCCCAGTGTTCTTTCTTTGAGTATAGCCGCTTCTGTCCATTCTTGATCAATTGAAACTGAGTTAGATCTCTTTGTCGAAGAAATCCACTTCCATCAGAATACATCCTCAAACAGTATCATTGTTGAAGTGTATAATGATCTCCTGGTCCTGCTCATTTCACTTAGCATCAGTTCATGTAAGTCTCGCCAGTGCTCTCTGTATTCATCCTGCTGGTCATTTCTTACAGAACAATAATATTCCATAACATTCATATACCACAATTTACTCAACCATTCTCCTATTGTTGGGCATCCATTCATTTTCCAGTTTCTAGCCATTACAAACAGGGCTGCCACAAACATTTTGGCACATCCAGGTCCCTTTCCCTTCTTTAGTATCTCTTTGGGGTATAAGCCCAGAAGTAACATAGCTGGATCAAAGGGTATGCACAGTTTGATAACTTTTTGAGCATAGTTCCAAATTGCTCTCCAGAATGGCTGGATGTGTTCACAATTCCACCAACAATGTATCAGTGTCCCAGTTTTCCCACATCCCCTCCAACATTCTGCATTATCTTTCCCTGTCATTCTAGCCAATCTGAGAGGTGTGTAGTGGTATCTCAGAGTTGTCTTAATTTGCATTTCT
Source organism: Antechinus flavipes (assembly GCF_016432865.1). Classification (NCBI taxonomy): domain Eukaryota; kingdom Metazoa; phylum Chordata; class Mammalia; order Dasyuromorphia; family Dasyuridae; genus Antechinus; species Antechinus flavipes. The sequence goes on from NC_067400.1 coordinate 449,242,543, forward strand.
CTGATTAATAATGATTTGGAGCATATTTTCATATGGCTATAAATAGTTTCAGTTTCTTCATCTGAGAATTGTCTGTTCATATCCTTTGACAAATGAAAAGAATTTCAAACTAAGCTTGGACAGTGGAATGGCTTAAAGAAATCAGTGAACTATAATATTTTATTATTGAATAAAGTTCACCTGTCATTCAAAAATTGTTTGTCTTTTCTGAAGAGAGGGCTTGGCTTCTCATTGATCTCACTACTTTAATGTAGTCTTTAACATACAATATATAGTAATACTAGATTTCCCCCTATACTTGAATGCATCTGTGATCTCAGATTGGGAACTCTCCACTGATGAATCAATCAATCAATCAGTATTTATTAGGTGCCAATAATGCATTAGGGAAAGAAAGACAAAAACAAAAGTTCTTGTTCACCAGTTTACATTCAACTGAAGAACACTACATATGGATGAATAATGTAATAACATTAATTTTTAGATTACATAGATATAAGAACAGATACAATAGGTACACAGTAAATTATACATACAACATGCTATTCCTTACACACATACACACACACACACACACACACACACCAAAATTATCATGAAGTTTTTTTTTCTCCTTCCCTTTCCTTTCTCTAAATGCAAATCAATTGGAGAATGGGTAAACAATGGTAGTGTATGATTGTGATAGAATATTGCCATATAAATCCTATAAGAAATAATGAGCTCAATGATTTTAGAAGAAAAACATGGAAAGACTTGCATAATATAATGAAGAGCAAAATAAGCAGAACCAAGCAAACACTGTATTTAGTAATAGAATGTAGTATTGTTTTAATAATGATTTTGAGTGAATACATTATTTTGGCTATTATAAATACAAATTAACTTTAATTACATATGAAGAAAGACACTGACGGTCTTCAATTTTTTCATCTTAAAAATGAAAATATTATTAGCACCCCACTCTCAGGTTATTATGAGAATAAAATGAGATAAAGTGTTTTGTCAGCTTTAAAATACTACACGAATGCTATCATCATCATTATCATCATCAATATCATCCTCATCCTCCTCCATAGATTTATATGTATATATTTCTGTATATATGTCTTCTTCTGTATATATTTCATCAAATCCAACAGCTCTCCCTGGCTCAATTTCTTAAATTCTCTTGCAGCTTCCTCAAATAAAATACCACATATTGACATGATATAGTACTATTGGCAGAACTGCTGAGACTAGTTTGCTGTAGGAGTAATGGTATCGCTGTTCAATTTTATGTTTATTTCTTTCCCTCCAATTCATTTCATTTACAAATGTTCTTCATTTGATCTGTCATGGCTTGCTCTGACGCCAAGCTTTTCACATGCTTATTTTCCTTTTACCTGTTGTGTAAGGTGATGCTGCTCATAATATTCTATAATTCACTTCTGTAATGTTTTGGATATGTGTTTGTTCTCTGGGAGTATTGCTTTAGCTTGCCATATAATTTTGGTTTTGACCTTTCCACTAACTAGTCAATGATCTGACTATATATAGTCAGCTTATTTGGAAATGCTTCATCAGTAACCAGTTATTTTCTATCCTCCTTCTACCCTCACCCCACTGTAGTGCCTTTCAACTATCTTTTTCTGAAGAACATATCAACATGATGTATGTGTACATATGAATACAGACACACAGACACATACAGACACACACACATACATATAGATGTATGTGTGTGTATATATATATATATATATATATACATATACTTATTTATAAAGAATTTGACAAAATCACCCATGTTAGCATCTGTCCTGATACTAAATTGCTTCAAAATGAAGATGGGCACTGTGAAGGTATGTGTACATAGATACATAACACCAATTTATTGAAGAAAATATGAAAAACATGAAGAAAATATGCAAAAGTACTATAGAAAATATATTTTATTCAATAAGAGTTTTGTATATTTAATATATATGTACTTCATATATACACACATCTAGACTCATACACATATCATATAACAAATATTTTCTTCAATAAAAGAGAATTGTACATATGTATATTCACATACACACTCACATACCATCCTCTCCTGTTCCCATATTCATGCTAAAGTTACATTGTATCAGGATATGGTGCTGACTTAATGGAGACAATTTTGTCAAATACTTTACAAACTATTTCTATTTCTTTTTCTTCATTATGTTGGCTCACAAGCTATACTTATTTTTATAGGATCTCTTTGTGCTCATTATGAACACTGTAAGTAGTGATCATGTATCACTGATGGTCATTTTTGTTGTTTTGGGGTGTTACATAATTCATTATCAATGACTTTTGCATGTCATTTTAAGAGTTTCCAAAATGCGTTATCTATGTCAATCAATCAACAAGCAAGTAATTAATTATTACTATTTTTGATGTGCCATACTTGCTACTGGGAATATATAGACAAAAACAAAACTGTGATTTGTCCAAAAGGAATTTAAATTCTATGAGAGAAGTAACATCTACACATGTAAATAGGTACAAAATATATGCAAAGGAAATATGAAGTAATAAGGACAGAGATCACTAATAGCAGAGGGAAACAGTAAAGACTTTGTGCAGGAGATAGGTTTTAAGCTGAGGACTGAAGAACGCTTAGCATTCCAAGAAATAGAGTGAGGAGGGAGTGCATTCCAGTTCTGGGAATCTTATTATACAAAAGCTAGGAGATGAAATATTGTGTTAAAGTACTAGTAAGGAGGTCACTTGGACTAAGAAATATGAGTGAATGCTCATGCTCAAGTCTGCTCTGCTTGGATCACCTCCATTTCATCATTGAAGACTTGTGACTGCAGTGTAAATTTTCCATGAAACTGATTCATAGATTCATACTTTCAGGCTTCTTATGAACTCACGTAGAGGTAAGAATGGAAAGTAGAAAAGAATAACATGTACTACTCAGAGATCTCTTAGTGGGGAGGTATGCAAAGTAGGGATTTGTTAGACAAGCATTTTACAATCTAATGGAAGAAGACAACACACAGAAGGAGTCTGAAAGGTGGGTGGGGCTACCTATCCAGGGGCATGATGGAGAAAACAAAAGGAGGATAGCTACGTGGGAATAAAGAAATGTCTGGCCAGGACCTATCCTTTAATGAAGATTAATGGAGTATCTCTTCCCTTCACCCTCCTTTTAGAGAATCAGAGTTTACTGATGAGGTGAGTAGAATTATTATAGTAATAATAAGAATATTATAAGGAAGAAGAAAAAAAGGATCTCAATTCTGGGTGAAGATTCAGAATCTTTATCTTTGAATATATGGAAGTTTAAATGTGTGTAAACATATAAAATGAGGATTAAGCTTAACTTGGACGTCAGGAGAAATCATTGACTAGGGTTATAGATATTAAAAAAAAAACTAACAAAGAAAAGAAAAATTGTTAAAAAATTTGGCTGCATAAAAATAATTCAGTCATTTATGTGAAATGCAAAACTGTTATAGTTAATCATTGGATACTAAAATGACCATTATTCTTATCATTAAATATACATCCTATTAAATTCATATAAGTTTAATTGGATTACAGCTAAACTCTGCTTATATGTGCTCAGCCTTCAAAATTTGTGGTGTATGTACAGTAGTTAACAACTTTAAAGCTTAGGAGAAACATTGAGCTGTACTACTAAATTTTGGCACTTAATTAAAGCAGTTCTACATTGTGGCTTAAATGTTTCACAAGTATATTGTCTTCTTAGAAATATTGTTAAATATTGTTAAATTCAAGTATCTGACTTTGTATTCTTTTATCCTCTTCAATATCTAGCATGTGGTGGGTGAACAATTAATATGTTGGAATAAAGAAGTGAAAAAAACTTGTAATATGCAATATCTAATTATATTTATGCCAAGCTTCTTCTCTAATTCTGATGTCCTCTTTAAGTGTAAAAGTTGGCTATTTTTTTTTTTTTGGAATCAGAAAGTATTCAGAGGAACATGAGTAAGCCATCTAATCCATTCCTCTATTTCTTGGCATACTGATATTTTTAAGTTATTGAGTAATTCACATTCAGACTTCTCAAATTAAATTGCTTTGAAAATGACTCCCAAATTTCTTATAGGCAAATTAAGATTTCAAATTTGGACCAAGCAAAGAAAGCATTGTATGCATTGAATGTGGTTGTGTGTGTGTGTGTGTGTGTGTGTGTGTGTGTGTGTATGTGTGTGTGGCAGTTTACTCAAAAAAGTCAGTTATTGTCATAATCATATTTTAAAATGTCATCAATATTAAGAGTCTTTAATCATCCTTGATTTAAAGAATTTTTAGTTTGAGGTAAAAACATATTGCAGCATTAGTCAATTTATTCAAAAAATAACATCTTTCTTTTCTCTTCTGATATATTGAATGGTTCTTTTAGATGGCTCTAAGTGAATTCATGATAGAGTTAATTTCTACCAAAATTCAAATTTATGAGCAATAAATTATAATTAGAGAAACATGTTCATCTCCCTTTATTTAGGCTAACCATTTTATGAAATTAAATTTTGACTCATAATCATTTCATACTACCATTTAATCAGATTAGAAGTTACAAGTTTCTACATTGTTATAGTCAAAGGTTCTGATAAAGGCCTCATTTCCAAAATATATAGAGAAGTGATTCTAATTTATAAGAAATCAAACCATTCTCCAATTGATAAATGGTCAAAGGATATGAACAGACAATTCTCAGACAAAAAAATTGAAACTATTTATAGACATATGAAAATATGCTCCAAATTATTATTAATCAGAGAAATGCAAATTAAGACAACTCTGAGATACCACTACACATCTGTTAGATTGGCTAGATTAACAGGGAAAGGTAATGGAGAATGTTGGAGGGGATGTGGGAAAAAAGGGACACTAATACATTGTTGGTGGAATTGTGAATACATCCAGCCATTCTGGAAAGCAATTTGGAACTATGCTCAAAAAGTTATCAAACTGTGCATACCCTTTGATCCAGCTATGTTACTTCTGGGCTTATACCCCAAAGAAATACTTAAGAAGAGAAAGGGACCTGTATGTGCCAAAATGTTTGTGGCAGCTCTGTTTGTAGTGGAAAAATGAATGGATGCCCATCAATCAGAGAATGTTTGAGTAAATGGTGGTATATGAATGTTATGGAATATTATTGTTCTGTAAGAAATGACCAGCAGGATGAATACAGAGAGGTTTGGAGAGACTTACATGAACTGGTGCTAAGTGAAATGAGCAGAACCAAGAGATCATTATACACTTCAACAATGATATTGTATGAAGATGTGTTCTGATGGAAGTGGATCTCTTTGACAAAGAGACCTAACTCAGTTTCAATTGATAAATGATGGATAGAAGCAGCTACACCCAAAGAAAGAACACTGGGAAATGAATGTAAACTATTTGCATTTTTGTTTTTCTTCCCGGGTTATTTATACCTTCTGAATCCAATTCTCCCTGTGCAACAAGAGAACTTTGCTTCTGCACACATATATTGTATCTAGGATATACGGTAACATATTCAACATGTATAGGACTGCTTGCCATCTGGGGGAGGGGGTTAAGGAAGGGGGGGGGGAAAGTCAGAACAGAAGTGAGTGCAAGGGATAATGTTGTAAAAAAATTACTCAGGCATGGGTTCTGTCAATAAAAAGTTATGATAATTTTTAAAAAGAGAATTTACAAGTTTCTTGCCATTCTAAAGTTTTCTTATTGATAGCACTATAGATCAATGCATTAAAGGTCCTTAAAGGCTATAACTCAAATTCTTCATTTTACAGAAGAGGAAACTAGAACCTATAAAAGTAAAATGCCTTCTCCATAACTCATAACTCATGTAATAATTAGACTTTGAAACCAGATCCAGAACTGTTTTCATCACACTATGTTTGTAACCACACCCTATCTTAAACAAAATAAAATCATGATTTCCATATATAAACCAAACTCAAAAGTAGAAAATATCAATATGCAAAATATATTTAAAATAAACAACATTTGTGTAAAAATTTCTTGTAGAAGTCATGGCTTGTATTTCAGAATGTCTAATTCCTTACTTGACCAAAATAATAATAACTAACAAAAACTCTGTCCCTTCTATAATCCTATCAGGGTACTTTGGTTCAGCTGAGCCCAGATACATTTCTTTTTCAGTCAGGTTTGTTGCCAATGTATGAAGGCAGCTACCTGAATGACATATTGGGTTCAGGAAGAGAATTGCCCCCTGACACTCCAATTCTGCATTAATCTTTGGGAAGTGTGTTGCTCTATCTTGAAGTGGCAAAGCTATACCCAAATCTACATGAGCTCAGTTGGTGATCAACCTCATCTAGAGAAAACACATTCAAAACTCTTTGAGGAAAGGGACACATATTTAACTTATATTCTGTGTGTTCCAAATCATTCTTTTCAACCATGTAACCTATGAGTGCTCAATAAATGTGTGACTGTGATGAACAATACTTTATTAATCATCCTTGATGTTTTTTGTTGGTGGTGGTAATTTTTTTTTTTGTAGTTCAGTATCAACTTTTAGGGTACTTTGGATAATAACGACAAAGAGACCATTTTCTTCGGCCATTTCCTTAACAAGTGAAACAAGACTATGATCAAAGATAGGCTAATTTCACTGACTTCAGCAAACCTGAAAAGAAAGGTTATTTAAAAACACCAAGTTGAAAAAATAAAATAAAATCAAAACCCTAGAGATGGTGTGTGTGAGTTGAGTGACAACAGTACATCTCTTCTGGGCAGGAGGTCAACTCAATTTAGTAAATCCAGAGTCTGGAAGGCAATTTATGAGATTCTATTATTAGTGAGGAGGTTTAAGTTAAAGGAGAAGCCTAGCACATTTCTAGTCTGAAAGAGCAAAACATAATGTAATTTAAGAGAAAAAAGTTAAACTTTTATAGTTCAAGAAATACCATATGCTCAAAAATTGTCTCATGTTATTTATTTTTAAAATGCCACCCTTATTTACTTTAGAACAAAGATAGCTCTCTTAGGACAATATGAATTCGAATTCTACCTCAGACATTTAATGGTTATGTGGCCCTAGGCTTTGGTTTCCTCATTTGTAGAATGAAGGGATTGGACCTAATCTCTAAGGCCCCTTACTGCTCTAAATCTGTGCTCCTGTGATGTGCATGAAAAATGCACATCCTTTATAAATGTCAAGTTTTCAGCTTCCATTCTCACAAAGTGCTATCAATCCCATTTTTGTGGAGATCTTTCTCTTTCTGAATTATTAAACTCCTGTAACTTCTAAAATACTGTATTGGGTAACATCTGATGAAAAATCTTAACCCTATAAATCCTCCTACAACTAATAAATCTTAGGAGAAGTCTTTTACTGACTCCAATTAATTGAATAAGTAAAGTAGAAAATGTTCTCTGAGACTTTCTCCATAAAGAATTCCTTTTTTGCAGCCATAGAAAGCACATCAGGAAATCAAAACATTCTATCTCTCTGCCTCTAAATACAATGTCATATCATACAGAAAAATATCTCCAAGAAAACTTTAGCTTTCTTTGATAATCTAGACAACTACCTCATAATTTTAAAAGTTAGGCAGCTCTTTCCAATGGTTAATTAAAATAATCTCAAGATAAATTCAAGTTTCTCAATAAAACATTGGAGGACAAACATAGTAGTAAAATAAATTTGTCAGATATAGAAGATCAATCAATCAATTGATAAATTTATTGAGACACTAAATTTAGTATCAGGGATACAATGACAGAAACAAATGAAATGACCCCTGTTCTCAAGGAGTATGCATTTTGATGTGGGGAAACAGCATGATTATATTTTTACGGAATACATGTACATATGCATATATGTATACATAATTTGAAAGTTGAGATCAGGACAAGTGTTGGGAAAGAAATGACACTTGAGTTATATCTTGAAGTAAGAAAGGGATTCAATGAATTGAAGATGAGTAAGAAGTGCATCTCGGATGCAGCTTTTGATTAGTGTTCCTATATAGAAATGAGAAATATTTGAGAATAGATGGAAAATTACTTTGATTGGATCATAGAATGTTGGAAGTGGGAATAATATATAATGATATGGAAAGGGTTGGTTGAGGCGGTTGTGAAGGTCTTTAAAAGCTAAACAAAATAATCTATATTTTGTCCTCCAGATAATAGGGAGGGACTGGAGTTTATTAACAAGGAACTATGCCACTTGGTTAGATTTTCATTTAAGTAAAATCACTTTGGCACTCTGTGTGGAAATGGATTGGAATTAAATAGGGAGAAACTAGAAAGAGAAAAGACATTTCACAAGACTAGACACAAGGTAATAAGGTTTTGAACTAAGGTGGTAACAATGTGAGAGGTGTGAGAAAGGAGTCACAAAACCAAAGACTAACAAAAGAGAAAGGGAATAAATTTATAAGAAGGATGTTAAGAAGACAAAAATCTAGAAAGAAATGAGACTTTTGAAAATCTGCTAAAGACAACAAAAGTTATTTTTTAAAGTTATGGATGAAACATAATATAAACATAAAAAGAGATTTTGAGTTAAACAGGAATTGGATGATTGCAATTGGATAAATTTTGAATTGGTTGAATGATTATACCCAAAAAATGATGAATAGATTAGTGCCAAATCAAATAAAGGTCCCCACTAGTTTCATGATGTCTGTTTTTAGTCTCATTTAGAAAAAAAATTAAATTATCAGTGATTTGAATGATAGCATATATGGCATGTTTATCAAATCTGGGGAGGACATGAATCTAGGAAGTATAGTGAGGACATTGGATACAAGAACTAGGATTAATAAAAATTTAGATGGATAAAATCTAATAACTGTCATTCAGCAATTATTACTTACTATGTGGCAGGCACTATGCTAAATTCTGGAGATGCAAAGAAAAGCAAAAATACTCTATGTCTTCAAGGAACTTAAGGTCTAGCAAGGAGATAATAGGCAAACAATTGTATACTAATAGGCATAGACAAGGTAATTTCTCAGAAAGAAAGCATTAGCAATGGAGAGGGGATAGGCAAAGATGATTTGAAGAACAAGGGATTTTAAATGAATAAATAAGGATGAGCTGAATAAGATAAAATTTAATGAGAATAAATGTGATAAATTTTGGTTAAAATTAATTGCACAAGTATTTCACTGAGGACACATAAGAAGCACTTAATAAATGACCATGAACTGACTATGGCACAAGATACAAGTTATTATGAATAAGACATGAGAATATTTTAGTAGATTTTAGATTCACTATGATGAAATACTTTGATAAAAACAAAACAAAACAAAAACCCTACAGATTTTTAGGCTTAAGGGATTAAAAGAAGAATAGTATTAAGAATATGTGACGTAATAGAATCTTTCTGTTCTCCTCTGTTCTCTGGTCTGATCACAAATGGACTGTTATATTCAGTTTCAACACCTGATATACTCCTTGATTCTAGTGCCTTCCCTTGCTGATAGCATGCTTACACATAATTATTTGCATATTGCTTCCTCTATTAGATTATGGCCTCCTCAGAAATTAGGCATGGACCCACACTTAACACCATATACCAAGATAAGATCAAAATGGGTCCATGACCTAGGCATAAAGAACAAAATTATAAATAAATTAGAGGAACATAGAATAGTTTATCTCTCAGACTTGTGGAGGAGAAAGAAATTTGTGACCAAAGATGAACTAGAGACCATTACTGATCACAAAATAGAAAATTTTGATTACATCAAATTAAAAAGCCTTTGTACAAACAAAACTAATGCAAACAAGATTAGAAGGGAAGCAACAAACTGGGAAAACATCTTCACAGTTAAAGGTTCTGATAAAGGCCTCATTTCCAAAATATATAGAGAACTGACTCAAATTTATAAGAAATCAAGCCATTCTCCAATTGATAAATGGTCAAAGGATATGAACAGACAATTTTCAGAGGATGAAATTGAAACTATTACCACTCATATGAAAGAGTGTTCCAAATCATTATTGATCAGAGAAATGCAAATTAAGACAACTCTGAGATACCACAACACACCTGTCAGATTGGCTAAGATGACAGGAAAAAATACTGATGAATGTTGGAGGGGATGCGGGAAAACTGGGACACTGATGCATTGTTGGTGGAGTTGTGAACAAATCCAACCATTCTGGAGAGCAATCTGGAATTATGCCCAAAAAAATTATCAAATTGTGCATACCCTTTGATCCAGCAGTGTTTCTATTGGGCTTATATCCCAAAGAAATACTAAAGAAGGGAAAAGGACCTGTATGTGCCAAAATGTTTGTAGCAGTCCTATTTGTAGTGGCTAGAAACTGGAAAATGAATGGATGCCCATCAATTGGAGAATGGCTGGGTAAATTGTGGTATATGAATGTTATGGAATATTATTGTTCTGTAAGAAATGACCAGCAGGATGAATACAGAGAGGACTGGCGAGACTTACATGAACTGATGCTAAGTGAAATGAGCAGAACCAGGAGATCATTATAAACTTTGACAACGATATTGTATGAGGACATATTTTGATGGAAGTGGATTTTTTTGACAAAGAGACCTGAGTTTCAATTGATAAATGACGGACAAAAGCAGCTACACCCAAAGAAAGAACACTGGGAAACGAATGTGAACTATCTGCATTTTTGTTTTTCTTCCTGGGTTATTTATACCTTCTGAATCCAATTCTGCCTATGCAACAAGAGAACTGTTCGGTTCTGCAAACATATATTGTATCTAGGATATACTGCAACATATCCAATATATAAAGGACTGCTTGCCATCTAGGGGAGGGGATGGAGGGAGGGAGGGGAAAAAATCGGAACAGAAATGAGTGCAAGGGATAATGTTGTAAAAAAAAAAAATTACCCTGGCATGGATTCTGTCAATATAAAGTAATTATTAAATAAAAATTAAAAAAAAAAAGATTATGGCCTCCTTACATAAAAAATAAATAAATAAAAATCTTTCTTTGTATTCTTTGCACTTAGCAAAGGCCCTGGAACCTAATAGGCTGTTAATAAATATATGCTGCTGAATGACCAAGAAGTTGACAATCTGTAATGGGCTGAGACTTGAGTTGATGCACTGAGGTCCCAAGTATATATATTAATAGAATATGGTCCAATTACTATTTAGTCTCACGTGCTTGGGACCTCAGTGCATCAACTCAAGCCTCAGTCCATTACAACAATTTTGTAGCAGGAAGAGTTATTGAAAATAAAGCCTAAACCTCAAGGCATTGCCTTGCCAGGACAACCATATGCTTCCTAGGAGGTGACAAGCCTTCCAGCAATAGCCCTAATAGATTGGAACTGGGAAGATTTTTGACAGTTCTGGGGGAAAGATCACTGCTTAAGAATTATGGTTCAACCAGAAACTGGAGTTGAAGATGGTGGAAATAACAGTTTTTCCCAGAGAGGAACAAACATAGGGAGGCAAACTGAATGACTCATCCAATAGAAAATTTATACTCAACTGGAAGCAAGCCCAGTCTATTGTAAGAGGAACCTTCCCAGAGGGGAATAGTCTGAGCACATTATGAGAAATGGAAAGACCTCTGACCCTCTAGTATTGGAAGGATAAGTTGGCCTTGCCAAAGGCATTATTGATGCATACATCTCATCACCAATGTGTTTTTTTTTAATGTATCATCTCCTCCCATCAACACTGAAGTATGTATGTATGTATGTGTGTGTGTGTGTATGTATGTGTGTATGTTTTCTGTAAGAAATGACCAGCAGGATGAATACAGAGAGGACTGGCGAGACTTACATGAACTGATGCTAAGTGAAATGAGCAGAACCAGGAGATCATTATAAACTTTGACAACGATATTGTATGAGGACATATTTTGATGGAAGTGGATTTTTTTGACAAAGAGACCTAACTGAGTTTCAATTGATAAATGACGGACAAAAGCAGCTACACCCAAAGAAAGAACACTGGGAAACGAATGTGAACTATCTGCATTTTTGTTTTTCTTCCTGGGTTATTTATACCTTCTGAATCCAATTCTCCCTATGCAACAAGAGAACTGTTCGGTTCTGCAAACATATATTGTATCTAGGATATACTGCAACATATCCAATATATAAAAGACTGCTTGCCATCTAGGGGAGGGGGTGGAGGGAGGGAGGGGAAAAAATCGGAACAGAAATGAGTGCAAGGGATAATGTTGTTAAAAAAAAAATTACCCTGGCATGGATTCTGTCAATATTAAGTAATTATTAAATAAAAATTAAAAAAAAAAGATTATGGCCTCCTTACATAAAAAATAAATAAATAAAAATCTTTCTTTGTATTCTTTGCACTTAGCAAAGGCCCTGGAACCTAATAGGCTGTTAATAAATATATGCTGCTGAATGACCAAGAAGTTGACAATCTGTAATGGGCTGAGACTTGAGTTGATGCACTGAGGTCCCAAGTATATATATTAATAGAGTATGGTCCAATTACTATTTAGTCTCACGTGCTTGGGACCTCAGTGCATCAACTCAAGCCTCAGCCCATTACAACAATTTTGTAGCAGGAAGAGTTATTGAAAATAAAGCCTAAACCTCAAGGCATTGCCTTGCCAGGACAACCATATGCTTCCTAGGAGGTGACAAGCCTTCCAGCAATAGCCCTAATAGATTGGAACTGGGAAGATTTTTGACAGTTCTGGGGGAAGGATCACTGCTTAAGAATTATGGTTCAACCAGAAGCTGGAGTTGAAGATGGTGGAAATAACAGTTTTTCTCAGAGAGGAACAAACATAGGGAGGCAAACTGAATGACTCATCCAATAGAAAATTTATACTCAACTGGAAGCAAGCCCAGTCTATTGTAAGAGGAACCTTCCCAGAGGGGAATAGTCTGAGCACATTATGAGAAATGGAAAGACCTCTGACCCTCTAGTATTGGAAGGATAAGTTGGCCTTGCCAAAGGCATTATTGATGCATACATCTCATCACCAATGTGGTTTTTTTTTTTTAATGTATCATCTCCTCCCATCAACACTGAAGTATGTATGTATGTATGTATGTGTGTGTGTGTGTATATGTGTGTATGTTTTCTGTAAGAAATTTGCCACAAGGAGACAATTTTTTGAAGAATTTTTTTTTTTACTAAGGATATGACTAGAACTATAGTTTTTCTGCTAAACTGGAAAGGAGCATGGCTCAAAAGCTTTATGATGTCAAGGAATGATAAGAAAGAATATTATAAGTTCCTCTGAGATATGTCTGGTCCCATTATTCTAAATATAAGGCAACAAATAGTTGTTAACAAGAGATGAGAGCATCAGTTGCTTCTCCAAATATAGACCAATTATGTTCCTGTGTGTTTTCTACAAAAAACTCACAGCTTTTATTATTCAAAAAAATCTATAACTTCTCAGTTGAATACAATATATTGACTGAGGAGCTAAAGCAGTGTGTGGTAAAAGTTCAAAAGTAGTTCAAGAGGTATAAAAATGACTTATTAGCTATTGAACAATTGTGGAATAACTCACCTCAAAGTGCTATAACATTTTTATTGCTTTTGTTGATTATGGCAAAGCTTTTGACTAAGTTCAGTATCTTTGCTTATTCATATATATCAAATATATAACGTAGTCTTTAGCATAGTGACTATGCAAATGTATTTGATGTCAACCTGGAAAACTGTTCTTTGTTTAAAACATGACACCAACATGATAAGGTCAAGAACACTGATAAAAAATTATATTTTTCAAGAAGCAGGCTTAAGCTCAATAAAATCTATTACTTCTTAAATAGTATGGCTTCCAAATTTTATAAGTAATCAAATTAAAACATTTTATACTAAGTTATACAACAACACTGAAAATATGTATTAAAAAAATTCCTGTGTCCTGTAGATTCTCTGATGACATTGAAATACCATCTTACTCAAAGCATGGAATTATTATTATTTACATTAAGTAACTAATTATATACATACACATATGGTCTTATATATTATATGTTAGTTACATATATTATATATAAGAAACTAATTATATATATATATATATATATATATATATAATCATGCTGTTTCCCCACATCAAAATGTAACCTCTGGGAAGGTTCCTCTTACAATAGTTTAACAGAAAAACTATGCAACATATCTAACATATATAGGACTGCTTGTCATCTAGGGGAGGGGGTGGAGGGAGGGAAGGCAAAAATCAGAACAGAAGCGAGTGCAAGTGATAATGTTGTAAAAAAAAAAAAATTACCCTGGCATGGATTCTGTCCATATGCTCCTTTCCAGTTTAGCATATATATATGGAACTAAATCACATTAGGGACTAAAGTTTGAGTTTGAATTTATAGATAAAATTGAACCAACAAATAAAAGTTATACTTAGAGAGTAGGAGCTGGAATGAAGAAAACTTTGGTTAAAATCTTAGATATTTATTAACTATGAAACCTTTGGCTACACCATTTAATATTGCTTTGCCTCAGTTTCCTCATTTGTAAAGTAGGGATACTAATAGCAACTATCTCAAAGAATTGTAAATATCAAGTTAATTTAATATATGTAAAATTCTTTGCAAACAACAATATTTCAGTGAAGTGTAACTATTATTATTATTACAAAAATATCTTGGTTTATAAAGGCCTCATTTCCAAAATATATAGAGAACTGATTCAAATTTATAAGAAATCAAGCCATTCTCCAATTGATAAATGGTCAAAGGATATGAACAGGCAATTTTCAGATGATGAAATTGAAACTATTACCACTCATATGAAAGAGTGTTCCAAATAACTATTTATCAGAGAAATGCAAATGAAGACAACTCTGAGATACCACTACATACCTGTCAGATTGGCTAAGATGACAGGAAAAAATAATGATGAATGTTGGAGGGGATGCAGGAAAACTGGGACACTGATGCATTGTTGGTGGAGTTGTGAACGAATCCAACCATTCTGGAGAGCAATCTGGAATTATGCCCAAAAGGTTATCAAACTGTGCATACCCTTTGATCCAGCTATGTTACTTCTGGGCTTATATCTCAAAGAAATACTAAAGAAGGGAAAGTGACCTGTATGTGCCAAAATGTTATAGTGGCTAGAAACTGGAAATTGAATGGATGCCCATCAATTGG
Organism: Antechinus flavipes; assembly: GCF_016432865.1. Taxonomy (NCBI): domain Eukaryota; kingdom Metazoa; phylum Chordata; class Mammalia; order Dasyuromorphia; family Dasyuridae; genus Antechinus; species Antechinus flavipes. Next base: position 449,257,633 of record NC_067400.1, read on the forward strand.
AGAATGGCTGGGTAAATTGTGGTATATGAATGTTATGGAATATTATTGTTCTGTAAGAAATGACCAGCAGGATGAATACAGAGAGGCTTGGAGAGACTTACATGAACTCATGCTAAGTGAACTGAGCAGAACCAGGAGATCATTATACACTTCGACAACAATATTGTATGAGGATGTATTCTGATGGAAGTGGATTTCTTTGACAAAGAGACTTACCTTAGTTTCAATTGATAAATGATGGACAGAAGCAGCTACACCCAAAGAAAGAACACTGGGAAACGAATGTGAACTATTTGCATTTTTGTTTTTCTTCCCGGGTTTTTTTTACCTTCTGAATCCAATTCTCCCATGCAACAAGAGAACTGTTTGGTTCTGCAAACATATATTGTATTTAGGATATACTGCAACATATCTAACATATATAGGACTGCTTGCCATCTAGGGGAGGGAGTGGAGGGAGGGAGGGCAAAAATCGGAACAGAAGCGAGTGCAAGTGATAATATTGTAAAAAAAATTACCCTGGCATGGATTCTGTCAATATAAAGTTATTATAAAATAAAGTAAAATATGAAAAAAAAATATCTTGGTTTAAACAAAGCTAGCTGCATTGAACACAGAATTTTTAAGGCAAGTGCTATGGCTAAATATGTTAAAAAAATTAGTATCCTGAATTAAAATAAATATGAACATATTTAAAACAATTAATACTTGTTAAATAGCAGTCTAAATGTATACTTTTAGTAATCTAAAATGACCTATAAAAGATTTAGAATATATCCAAAAAAGTTAGAGAGCCAAGATGGTGGAGAGAACACACATATAAGCTCTTTCTTACCCTCAGACTACTTTTTTATGAAATGGCCTCAGAATTAGTGCTTGACTATAAAAACCCACGAATATTGGGAATACAACACATTACCAACAAAAGATATCCTCAAAATTCTCCAGAAAAGGCCTGGTTTTGTTCCTGGCAGGGATGGCTAGGCCAGTGCAGAATTCAGACAAGTAGGCAGTGAGAGCACGGAAGGCAGTTCATATTGAGCAGACCAGAGTGGGGGCGGGGTGTGGTCTCAGCTGGCAGAACATTTGAGGGGAGAACTTTACCATAGTATCAGCTACCTTGCTTTGGCAACAAGCCAGTAGTTCAGCAGAGAAGCTATAAACACAGAGGGTAAAGACTGTGACCCCAAAAGCTAGTGTCTCTCTGGACCTGGACACACCTATCCAGCACCAGGAGGGACTCAGCAGGATCTCAGCACACAACCACTGATCCCAGTGTGGACACATATCCCCGTGCAGATGCTGACCACAGTGTAGATGCTAATCCCAGTGCAGATGCTGATCCCAGCACAGCCATTGCTGTCCCACTGCTGCTTCACTGCTACTTCCACTTGTCTGTAGAGGAAGCTTGGTAATACCACACTGCCCCAAAAGCAGACTGCAGGTTGTTTTTTTTTTGTTTTTTTTTTTTTTTGTTTGTTTTTTGTTGTTGTTGTTGTTGTTTTGTTTTGTTTTGTTTTCTTTTGTTTTCTTTTGGGTGTGGGGGGAATTGGTCAAAATGAGTAAAAAGGCAAAGTGGGCTATAACTCTAGATAGCTTCTATACTGATAGAGAGCAGACTTCAAACCCTGAGGAGACTAAAAGCAGACTGTCTCTAGATGAAGCTCCAAATGGTTATATAATCTAGTCTCCATCACACAAAGCTCTCATAGAAGAAATTTAAAAAGCTCTTAAAAGAGAGCTAGAAGAAAAATGGGGAAAGGAAAGTGAAGTTTGGCAAAAGGTCTGCATAAGTCACATTACTCATTAAACAATAGAGTGGATAAATAAATCAACTCCCTATAAAACAGATTTAGTGAATCGGAAAAAGAAAATAGCTCCATGAAAAATAAAATTGGTGAACTGGAAAAAAAATCCATAGAACAAAAGAACTCATTTAAAAATACAATTGGACAATTACAAAAAGAAATAAAAAAAAATAAATGAAGAAAACAATTCATTAGAAATCAGAATCGAACAAATGAAAAAAAAAAAAGAAAAATTAGGGGAAAAAAACTGTTAAATACCTACTTGGGAAAATAGCAGACTTGGAAAATAGATCTAGGAGAGATAACCTAAGGCTTATTGGACTTCCTGAAAATCATGATGAGAAAAAGAGCCTAGACACTATTTTTCAGGAAATCATCAAAGAGTACTGCTCAGATATTATATAAACAGAAGGCAAAACAGACAATAAAAGAATTCATTGATCTCCTACTGAAAGAGATCCCAAAATCAAAACTCCAAGAAATATTGTGGATAAATCCCAGAACTATCAGACTGAGTCAAAAATACTACAAGCAGCTAGAAAAACAAACAAACAAAAAAACAATTCAAAATCAGAGGCGCCGCAATAAGGATTACCCAGGATCTAGTAGTGTCCACATTAAAGGATTGAAGGGCCTGAAATCTCATATTCCAAAAGGCTATCCAACTAAATTGAGCATTTTTTCTCCAGGAAGAAGATGGACATTCAATGAAATATGTGAATTCCATCTATTTCTGACAAAAAAAGAACTAAACAAAAATTTGACTTCCAAATAAAAGACTCAAGAGAAACATAAAAAAGTAAAAAAAGAAATCTTGGGAACTTTATTTCTGTTATGAGTATACATAAAGAATACATGTATAATTTGGCTTTACTGTTATAAAAAAGAAGTTAGAGGTAGAAAAGAAATTGTTCCAGAAAAAGAGAAAAGTGAAGGTCTTACATCTCATGAAGAGGCAAAGGAAACCTATTATATCTGAGGGAAAACAGGGAGGGGGATGAACATAGTACGAATCTTATTTTCATTAAAATTGGCTCAAAGAGAAAATATTAGACATATTTGATTTACAGAGAAACTTCTCCTACCTCTTTGAAAAGAGAGAGGGGGAAAGGGAAAAGGAAAGGAGTAGGCTAAATAGAAGGGAATACAGAAATTGTAAGGGAAAGATTTAAGAAAAGGGGAGAGACTGTAAGAGGGGAGGGATCCTGAAGAGGGAGGGCTGCGTGAGGCAAGTGGTGCTCACAAATTTAATACTGGGGAGGGTGGTAAGGAAGGTAAAAAAAGAAAACCATAATCTGGTGTTAATAAGATGGCAGGAAATACAGAATTAGTAATTTTAACCATAAAACCTAAAGCAGAAGTGGATAGCAGATTGGATTAAAAGTCAGAACCCTACAATATGTAGTTTACAGGAAACACACTTGAAGCAGGGCAATACATACAGAGTAAAGGTAAAAGGCTGGAGCAAATCTACTAGCTTCAGGAGAAGTAAAAAAAGAAGGGATAGAAATCCTGATCTCAGATCAAGCAAAAGCAAAAACTGATCTAATTAAAAGAGATAAGGAAGGGCACTATATCTTGCTAAAGGGTAGCTTAGATAATGAAGCAATATCGATATTGAACATATATGCACCAAGTGGTGTAGCATCTAAATTCTTAAAGGAGAAGTTAGGAGAGCTGCAAGAAGAAATAGACAGCAAAACTATAAAAGGAGATCTCAACCTTGCACTCTCAGAACTAGATAACTCAAACCACAAAATAAATAAGAAAGAAGTTAAAGAGGTAAATAGAACACTAGAAAAGTTAGGTATGAAAGATCTTTGGAGAAAACTAAATGGAGAGAGAAAGAAGTACACTTTCTTCTCAGCAGTTCATGGAAACTATATAAAAATTGACCATGTATTAGGACATAAAGACCTCAAATTCAAATGCAGAACAGCAGAAATAGTAAATGCATCTTTTTCAGATCACAATGCAATAAAAATTACATTCAATAAAAAGCCAGGGGGAAATACACCAAAAACTAATTGGAAACTAAATAAGCTCTTCTTAAAGAATGGTTGGGTGAAACAGCAAATCATATACACAATTAATAATTTCACCCAAGAGAATGACAATAATGAGACATCATACCAAAATGTGTGGGATGCAGTCAAAGTGGTAATAAGGGGAAAATTTATATCTCTAGAGGCCTACTTCCATAAAATAGATAAAGAGAAAATCAACAAATTAGGCTTGTAACTAAAAAAAATTAGAAAAAGAGCAAATAAAACTCCCCAGTCAAAAACTAAGCTTGAATTTCTAAAAATAAAAGGAGAGGTTAATAAAATTGAAAGTAAAAAAAAAAAAAGAAAACTATTGAATTAGTAAATAAGAGTTGGTTCTATGAAAACCTTTGGTAAATTTGATTAGAAAAAGGAAAGAAAATCAAATTGTTAGTCTTAAAAAATGAAAAGGAAGGACTTGCCATTTGGTATTGGTTAAGAAACAGACTAGTTGATCAGTAGAATAGGTTAGGTTCACAAGACAAAATAGTCATCAACTACAGTAATCTAGTGTTTGACAAACCCAAAGACCCCACCTTTTGTGATAAGAATTCACTATTTGACAAAAAACTACTGGGAAAATTGGAAATTAGTATGGTAAAAACACCATACACCAAGATAAGATCAAAATGGGTTCATGATTTATGCATAAAGAATGAGATTATAAATAAATTAAAAGAACATAGGATAGTTTACCTGTCAGTCTTGTGGAGGAGGAAGGAATTTATGACCAAAGAAGAACTAGTGATTATTATTGATCACAAAATAGAAAATTTTGATTATATCAAGTTAAAAAGCTTTTGTACAAACAAAACTAATGCAGACAAGATTAGAAGGGAAGCAATAAACTGAGAAAACATTTTTACAGTTAAAGGTTCTGATAAAGGCATCATTTCCAAAATATATAGAGAATTGACTAAAATTTAAAAGAAATCAAGCCATTTTCCAATTGATAAATGGTCAAAGGATATGAATAGACAATTTTCAGATGATGAAATTGAAACCATTTCTACTCATATGAAAAGGTGTTCCAAATCATTATTAATCAGAGAAATGCCAATTAAGACAACTCTGAGATACCACTACATACCTGTCAGATTGGCTAAGATAATAGGAAAAGATAATGATGCTTGTTGGAGGGGATGGGGGAAAACTGGGACACTGATGCATTGTTGGTGGAGCTATGAATGGATCCAATCAGTCTGGAGAAAAATTGGAACTATGCTTAAAAAATTATCAAACTGTGCATACTCTTTGATCCAGCAGTGTTCCTACTGGGCTTATATCCCAAAGAGATATTAAAGAAGGGAAAGGGACCTGTATGTGCCAAAATGTCTGTGGTAGCCCTCTTTGTAATGGCTAGAAACTGGAAACTGAGTGGATGCCCATCAACTGGAGAATGGCTGAATTAATTGTGGTATATGAATGTTGTGGAACATTCTTTTTCTGTAAGAAATGACCAGCAGGATGATTTCAGAGAGGTTTGGAGAGACTTACATGCACTGATGTTAAGTGAAATGAGTAGAGCCAGGATTTCATTATACACTTCAACAACAATACTATATGAGGGTCAATTCTGATGGAAGTGGCTATCTTTGGCAATGAAAGGATCCAAATAGGTTCCAATTGATTAGTGATTAACAGAACCAGCTATGCCCAGCGAAAGAACACTGGTAAATGAGTTTGGGCTGCTTACATTTTTGTTTTTCTTCCCAGGTTATTTTTACTTTTCTAAATCCGATTTTTCTTGTGCAAAAAGAGAACTGTATAAATATGTACACATATATTGTATTTAAGATATACTTTAACATGTTTAACATGTATGGGACTATCTGCCATCCAGGGGAGTGGGTGGAGGGAAGGAGGGGAAATGTTGGAAAATTAGTGTTTGCAAAGGTCAGTGTTGAAAAATTACCCATGCATATGTTTTGTCAATAAAAATCGATAATAATAATAAAAAAAGAAATTTAAAAACATACAGGGTTAATCATGATAAAATAGCTATGGAAAGTTGAAGATTTTCTAAAACAAATAGGAAGAAGAAAATTAATTACTGTTTTCAGATAACAAGTATTTGTAGGATGGTTATTATATACTGTGTACTATCTTTCTTCTTACAAACAACTGCCTATAAAAACAATACCTTGAATTTATATAATATCTAGTTTCTAGAGAGCCAAATGTCCTCCACAAATATGTAGGTGTCAGAGCCCAAGACAATCTAGAATAAACATGTCCTCATGGAAAAGGGGCATACCATTCAAAATCAAAGAGCTATTTTCAAGGCCCTTATCTATACCTCAAGTCATCACTGGCCAGTTCACAAGATATTGACACATCTCCTATTTCCATGGGCTCCAATGACCCACAAATCAGATTGTCATCTCTAGAATGATACTTGTCTCCCTCTATATAGATACATGTGTGTATACCTATATATAAAAAAGAGATAGATACCCATATATAAGAATATATAGCTATATATCCCATATATGTATACATACACAACTATATATCTTCATATTTATATATATATATAAAATTAAATGTATATATTTGTGTACATATATTTTATTGTATGCATATGTGTATATTATAATACACATACACAGACATGTAGGGGAAACATATGTATATACTTTCATTTAAGTATATGATCAGGTACAATAACAGTTTTGTTTCCTCAATATTCTGAATCTAATTTCATTGTTGTTTGCTGTTTTTTCCTAGTGCTTCATGCTGCATACATGTAGTCTTCAAATATTAATGAAATGTAATTTAAAAATATTGTAAAATTGTAATTTTATAATTTTGTAATTTGTAATTTTGTAAAATTGTAAAAAATGTAAAATGCTATGGATAAAATTAATTATAAAGTTACAAAAAATGCAGTCATTAAAGTTAGACTAATGAAAAGTAACTACACAATTCTGTGGCAGCTGAGTGAAATGTAGAACTAGTGCAAATGGGTCACAAATGGAGTATCTGATGAGGTAAGTCACTGTAGTCTTTGTGGTTTATGGAGTATTGGGCTTTCCTTCCTTGTGATTAATTTTCTCTCTCTAGAATCTTCTTGCTTCAAGAAGATAAGTTATTGGGAATGTTATAGCTTTATATCTGAATGGGAATTGTTTTGAGGAAATGAGTTCATGAAGGATTACTCTCTCCCTGCGAGTAGGAAGGAATCAAGTCAGGAGATAGACATGCCATCTCTCTGATCCTTAAAAAGCCAGATGGAGATAAGTCAGATGAGATAATAAAATACTGTGCATAATAGGTGCTGAATAGTTGCTTGTTGAATTACATCAAATTGTTGATCATTGAATAATAAAAAATAACCAAGGACTTAGGAGAAAAATTGTATGTCATTTTGTCAATTCTTTTAATGGTTAATCTCATTTTTATAAAGCAAACCCCCATTGCAGACTATGAGATTTATTTGAGCTGAATAAAAATAGGCAATCAAGACATAAGTAGTTGTTTCAGTAAATTTTAAATAAGGCTATTAAAACCTTTGATGCATTATAACAAAATCAAAGAACTGAAGATGACAACAGCATTATATCTGGAAAGAAATATAATCCCAACTGTAAATGGCTGTCAGTTCTGAAAATATTGATTATTCATAGTTATGATGCAATTTAGAAAATGAACAGAAGATCATTTCTCTTCTTTACTTGAACTATGATACAAATCACAATTACAGAATATTTTTACTCTCCTTTGACTTTTTAAATAGTTACCCATTCTTAGTATTATACTTAGTATTATACTTCTTATTAGGATGAGGCAGAATGAAGCAGACAAGTTATAATAATATTTATTCATTCATTCTTTCCATAAACATTTATTAATCAGCTACTTAATGCAATTCACTGCCATCAAGCAGCTAATGATGTCTGACAAAACTGAGCAGGAGACAAAATTTCCACATATTAATATTTCTCTATAATATTTATACTTAAATATAGAGGCAGCATGACCTAGTGGAAAAAGGGCTAGTCTTGGTGTTAGAATGATTTCAAGTTTTTTTATAACATACAGTAGTTGTGTGACTGTGTCCAAGTAATCTAACTTCTCTTGATCCAGAAAAGCCTCTAAGACTATATACCTGCTCATTGCAGATATGCATTTCCACACTGGGCATTTCTCAAATCATTGAACTCATTGGTCCAAATCAAAGAAAAGAAAAGAAAAAAGAAATCCAGACATTTCAAGTTTAGTGTTTGACTGGGGGTTTTTAATTTGTTCCTTTTCTAGCATTTTTAATTGCAAACCCAATTCATTGACCTTCTCTTTCTCTATTTTATACAAATAGGCCTCTAGAGATATGAAATTTCCCCTTATTACCGCTTTGGCTGCATCCCATACATTTTGGTATGATGTCTCATTATTATCGTTTTCTTGGATGAAGTTATTAATTATGTCTATGATTTGCTGTTTCACCCAATCATTCTTTAGTATGAGATTATTTAGTTTCCAATTATTTTTTGGTCTACTTTCCCCTGGTTTTTTGTTGAATGTAATTTTCATTGCATCGTGGTCTGAAAAGGATGCATTTACTATTTCTGCCTTACTGCATTTGAGTTTGAGGTTTTTATGTCCTAATATATGGTCAATTTTTGTATAGGTTCCATGAACTGCTGAAAAGAAAGTGTATTCCTTTTTGTCTCCATTACATTTTTTCCAGAGATCTATCATATCTAACTTTTCTAGTATTCTATTTACCTCTTTGACTTCTTTCTTATTTATTTTGTGGTTTGATTTATCTAATTCTGAAAGTGCAAGGTTAAGATCTCCCACTATTATAGTTTTGCTGTCTATTTCTTCTTGCAGCTCTCTTAATTTCTCTTTTAAGAATTTCGATGCTACCCCACTTGGTGCATATATGTTTAATATAGATAGTGCTTCATTATCCATGCTACCCTTTAGCAAGATATATTGCCCTTTCTTATCTCTTTTAATTAGATCAATTTTTGCTTTAGCTTGATCTGAGATCAGGATGGCTACCCCTGCTTTTTTGACTTCACCTGAAGCATAGTAGATTTTGCTCCAACCTTTTACCTTTAACCTGCATGTATCTCCCCGCTTCAGGTGTGTTTCCTGTAAACAACATATTGTAGGATTCTGGCTTTTAATCCATTCTGCTAACCGCTTCCTCTTTATGGGGGAGTTTACCCCGTTCACATTTATGGTTAGAATGACAGATTCTGTATTACTTGCCATCTTGTTAACCCCAGTTTATGCTTTTTTCCCTTCTTTCCCCTTTCCCCCCTTCCCAGTATTAAGCTTGTGAGCACCACTTGCTTCTCACAGCCCTCCCTTTTTAGTATCCCTCCCCCCGCCTTAGAGTTCCTTCCCCATCTTACCCCTTTCCCTCCCAGTTTCCGTATTCCCTTCCGCTTAGCTTATTCCTTCCCTTTTCACTTTTCCCTTCTCACTTTTCAATGAGATGGGAGAAGTTTCACCATAGATTGAATATGTCTTAAGATTTTTCACTTAAAGCCAATTCTGAAGGCAGTAAGATACCCACTATATTCATCCCCCTCCATTCTTTCTCTCAGATATAATAGGTTTCCTATGCCTCTTCATGAGATGTACTACCCCCACTTTACCCTTTTTCTGGTACAATGTCCTTTCCACATCAATTTCTAGAACAAGGTATACATATATTCTTTATACATCTATATAGTCAAAATATAGTTCCCAAGATTAATCTTTACCTTTTTAGATTTCTCTTGAGTTCTATATTTGTAGATCAAACTTTTTGTTAAGTTCTGGCTTTTTCATCAGAAATAGATGAAATTCGCTTACTTCATTGAATGTCCATCTTCTTCCCTGGAAAAAGATGCTCGTTCTCGCTGGGTAAGTTATTTTTGGTTGCATACCAAGTTCCTTAGCCTTTCGGAATATTATATTCCAGGCCCTTCGATCTTTTAATGTGGATGCTGCCAGATCCTGGGTGATCCTTATTGTGGCTCCTTGATACTTGAATTGGGTTTTTCTAGCCGCTTGCAATACTTTTTCCTTCATCTGAGGGTTCTGGCATTTGGCCACTATATTCCTTGGTGTTTTGATTTTAGGATCCCTTTCAGTGGGTGATCGATGAATCCTTTCAATGTTTATTTTTCCTCTATTCCTATGACTTCTGGGCAGTTCTCTTTGATAATTTCCTGGAAAATAGTGTCCAGGCTCTTTTTTTCATCATGTTTTTCTGGGAGTCCAATGATTCTCAGATTGTCTCTCCTGGATCTGTTTTCCCGGTCTGTTGTCTTCCCCAGAAGGTATTTCACATTTTTCTCCATTGTTTGATTTTTTTGGATTTGCTTGACTGATTCTTCTTGTTTCCTCGAGTCATTCAATTCCACTTGTTCAATTCTGATTTTCAGTGAAGTATTCTCTTCACTCACTTTTTAAAAATCTTTTTCTAATTGTCCAATTGAGTTCTTTTGTTCTGTGGAATTTTTTTCCATTTCGCCAATTTTGTTTTTTAGAGAGCTGTTTTCTGTTTCCAGTTCACTAATCCTATTTTTCAAGGATTTTACTTCTTTATCCACTCTCTCTTTAACTGACTTCTCCAGGCTCTTTTGCCAAGCCTCACTCTGCTTTTCCCATTTTTCTTCTAGCTCCCTTGTGAGAGACTTTTTAATCACTTCTATGAGGTTCATCTGTGCTGAGGAACAGATGATCTCCTCCTTTGGGGATTCACCTGGGGACTGCCTGTTTTTAGTCTCCTCAGGATTTAGAGTCTGCTCTCTATCTGTATAGAAGCTGTCAAGGGTTAAAGTCCTCTTCAGCTTCTTGCTCATTCTGTCTAATAATCAGAGACAAACTACCAAAGAAAAACAGAAAAAACTGGAGTCTTTCTTTGGGGGGGGGGGGCTGGGTGTGTTATCGAGCTTCCTCTACAGACTGCAGGGGGCAGCAGTGAGGCACTAGCAGGACTGTGCTGCGCCTGCGCTCTGAGATCCCAAAGCGTGCTGAGTCACTGTGGGGGGGAAGGGGGGGGGGCGGCCAGGTCCTGAGAGACTCCAGCTGTTTGGGGTTGTATTCTTCAGCCCAGTGTTTTTAGCTTCTCTGCTGGGCTGCTGACTTGCTGCCGGAGCAAAGTATCCAAACCTGTAGCGAAGCTCTCCCTGCAGAGACGGCTGCGATCACTCCCCACCCCCTCTCCAGTCTGCTCCTGTGCTCTCATTGCCGCTGCCCGCCGCCTGCGCCCGATCTAAAACCGCCCCAGCCCTCCAGTAAAGACAGACCTTTCTTGGCGGATCTCAAGGATGGCTTCTCTTGGTAACTATATGTGGGTTTTTTTCAGTCAAGCATTGATTCAGAGGCTTGTAATGAAGTGGATAGTGAGAGAAAGCGTGGAGCTTATGCAGCTGTGAGCCTCCTCTCCGCCATCTTAACCGGAAGTCCAAGAAATCCAGACATGATGGAGGCAGGTTGAAGTGCAATAAAGAAAAGAACCATAATTGAAATATAACTATTTAGTGTTTCACTGACTAAGGTATTTAAAAATAAACCTAGAAACAGTGTGACTTTATGTAAGGTTGTCAGAAAGTCACCCTGGGAATGAAATGTGAAAGTACAAACAGTAAGTGGACTCTTAAAACAAAGAAGGAAAAGATGAGGTCAGTAAAAATGCTGATGGAGTTAAATTAGGCTTATGGGATTAAAGAGATAAAAGAGATTTTTCATCCCTAAAGAAAAGAAAATATAATATTGGGAAGTCCCATTAATAAAGAAAAGGTGGAAAGGAGTATGAATAAAAAGGAAAGGAATTTCGAAAGGGAAGGATGAAGGAAAGAGGGGAAATGGAAGGAGGGAAATGCTAACTAAAGCAACTCAGAAAGTTAACATTTTAAAAATTGGTTTTGAAAAAGGATAATGTGCTTTAGAAAAAGAAGAGGCAATGAAGAACATGTTGACCAGAACAGAATGTCTGATATGTAATGTGGCTTATTTGTGGCATCATAATTTGAAATATTTTAAGATTCCTATTTCCAGACAAGCTACAAGGTAAATAGACTTCTATTGACCTTTAAAAAAAATTTACAATGTTATCAGAACCATAATTAGGTTTTGGGGGGGATACTTCATTTTCTGCTGGAAGACTCCTCCTCCTACTCATTTACCTTTTTAAAGGATTTATAATTAGTGCTGTGGCTTATATGGAACCAAATACTTTCCTGGCCTTGTTACAATCTAATTTATGATTGTATTCTTACATAGATAAAATGTCTGACTGATTCAGTTTCTGAGCACCTCTATGAAAATTTTAAAATTAACAGATTGAGGAAAATACTGGAATATTAAGATATGTATGCTTTAATAATACTACCACTAGCTTGTTAAAAAAATAAATAAATAAATGTGTTTTATTGATATTTTCTAACCCTAACCCTAAAGGATATTGGGAGAATTAATTTAAAAAACTCAAAGAAGGTGGCCTAGCCAAATCAGATATAAATTTATATTATAAAGTGTGAGTCATCAAAATCATTTGGTACTGGCTAAGAAATAGTGTTGGATCATTGGAACTGATTAAATATACAAGACACAATAGCCAATAACTATAATAACCTACTGTTTGATAAACCCAAAGAATCCAGCTTCTAGAATAAGAACTCACTATTTGACAAAAATTGCTCTGAAAACTGGAAAATAGTATGGCAGAAACTAGGCATAGATCAAAACCTCATACCCTATACCAAGATAAGATCAAAATGGGTTCATTATTTAGACATAAAGGATAATAATATAAGCAAATTAGCAGAGCTTGAGATAGTTTGCCTGTTAAATCTTTGAAAGAGGGAGGAATTTATGATCAAACAGGAAACAGAGAAAATTATAAAATGTAAAATGGATAATTTTGATTACATTAAATTAAAAGGTATTACACACAAAAAATCTTAACACAGCCAAGATCTGAATAGTGATTTAGAACATTTTTCTCATATGAGAGTAGATACATCTGATTTTTATATACATGTAATTATATATACATAATGCATACAAGCATATGTATCCATATTTACATATATTTTATTTATACATATTTTATATATGAATATGTAAATATCATTTATACATATACAAGCATACCTCAGAGATATTGAAAGGTTAGTTCCAGGCTATCACAATAAAGTGAATATCACAAAAAATCAAATCAGATTTTTATTTTTGTTTCCCAGTGCATATATGTTTATCCAATGCTGTGCAATGTACATACCTTAATTAAAAATAAATTATTGCTAATAAATGCTAACCATCATCTGAGCCTTAAGTGAGTCTTCATCTTTTTCTTAGTGGAGGTCTTGACTTGAAATTGTTCACAGCTGATTCATCAGGGTAATAGTTTCTGGAGTTTGGGGTAGCTATGACAATTTCTTAAAATAAGACAATGAAGATTCCTGCAGGTATTATTGAATGGCTTTTCCTTTCTCTTGAGCACTTAGAGGCCATTATAGATTATTAATTGGGCTAATTTCAATATTTTTATGTTTTAGAGATAGGAAAGCTTGAGGAGAGAGAAATAGATTGAGGAAAAACCAGTTGGTGGAGCAGTCAGAGAATATAAAGCATCTTTATCAATTAAGTTTTCCATCTTATATATGGGGCAGTTTATGAGGCCCCCAAACAATTACAATAGTAATGTCAAAGATCATTGATCACTGATGACTATAGTAGATATAATAATAATGAAAAATTTTGAAATACTTTTATAGTTAGCAAAAAGTAACATGATGTGACCACATGTTCTTTTAAAATTGAAGCAAGATTGCCATTTTGATTTGTAAAAAAAAAAAAAAAAAAAAAAAAAAAAAACCCAAAAAACAAGCAGAACAAGAAGAAGAAAGAAAAGAATATCTGAAAAGTGCAAAAAAAAACAAGGTCTTTCTCTTTTTCTTTCTCTCTATGTATATTGTTTTATACCATATGTGTGTGTGTGTGTGTGTGTGTGTGTATACATATATATAATATATGTTTTGTACGTGTGTGTATGTGGAGATTGTATACCAAACCCTCATCAGGAAATTTGATACAAAGTTATTTTCCACATCTGCCCACTTCTTCTTCCTAGATTCATTAATTTTGCCAGTGTAGAACCTTTTCAGTTTCAAGTAATCAACTTTTTTTGTTTTATATTTTGAAATTATCCCTATTTTTGTTTTGTCAGGAAAACATCTCATTCATATCTAAAAGAGGTATATTATCCAACTCTCTTCTAATTTTTTATAACATGGACTTTAATATTAAAATTATGGATCCATTTAGAATGCATTATAGAATATAGTAAAAGGTCTAAGCCTAATTTCTTCCAGATTGCTTTTCAGTTTTCTCAGAAGATATTTTTAAAATCAAATAAGTAATTTCCCTTAGGTAATTTTTGTTTTCTATTTAATCAAACACTATGCTATGAGTTCTTTTTTTTCCTGTATTTTCCTTGTCTAATCTTTGTAGCAGCTTTTTTTGTGACAGCAAATAATTAGTAATGATGTACATCAATTGAGGAATGGCTAAATAAGTTGTGGTATATGAAGATAATTTAATATTATTGTAGTATAAAAAATGATGAACGAGTTGATTTTAGAAATTTTAGATTTTAGAAAGACCTGGAAAGATTTACATGAACTGATGAGTGAACAGGAATACAATGTATACAGAAATAGCAAGATAATATGATGATCAGCTATGAAAGATTTGGTTCTTCTCAGTACTTCAGTGATCCAAGGCAATAAAAAAAAAGAACTATGGAGATTAAATGTAATTGTAAATCAGCAGAAAAACTATATGCCCCCCCATGTGTAAAACATATATATGTGTGTGTATGTATACACATATATTTGTATATATACATTTATGGTATATAAGCAATATACTTAAAGAGAAAGAGAGAAAGAGAGAGAGATCTTGTTTATTGACTATTCAGATATTCTTTTCTTTCTTCTTCTTTTTTTTTTTTTTTACAAATCAAAATGGCAACCTTGCTTCAATCAAGACTATCAATGCCATTTTTCAAAGTTATGTTCATGTGTTTTTTTCTGGTTTTTTTCTCCAGTTATTTTTCCCTTTTGTTCTGATTTTTCTCTCTCAACATAATTCATAGAGAAAGTTGCATTAAGAAAATTTAATATACATGTATAACCATTGCTTTATAATATAGTCTGAGTTCTGGAAATACTTTTCGCATTTCATCTTTCTTTTTATAATTTCTCTTTACATTCTAGACTTTTTGTTTTTCCCAAATCAATTTTGCTATTAATTTATTCAAGTTCTTTAAAAGTATTCCCTTAGAATCTGATCATATACAACTAAGAATAGAAGCTAATTTTTAATAATATTGTCATTTTATAATATTGGAGAGTTTAATCATGAGCAATATATATTCTTTATTTTTCTATTTGTATTAATTTAAAATTTTTTGTTTTTATTTCTTTATGGAACACTTTACAATTGAATTTATACAAGTCTTCTATGTGCTGTAGGAAGTTTATCTTCAGATATTTTATGCATTTTGGAATGAGATTTTTCCTTTCTATTATTTTTTTATTCTGTGAAATGAGATTTTCCTTTCTGTTATTTATTATTGTTCTTTGTGTTTTCCTACTGTTACTATCTAGAAATTCCATTGATTTTTGAGGATTTGTTTTGTAGCCTGGAACTTTGCTAAAGATATCAATTGTCTCAGTATCTTTGCTGATCCTCTAGGATTTTCAAAATAAACCACCATATTATCAACAAATAGGAATAGTTTTATCCCCTTTTAACCTATCTTTTTTACTTTAATTTCTTTTTCTTATCTTATCATTATTGCTAGCATTTCCAGAGGTATATCAAATAAGGGGAAGATTAGGCAGCTTTGCTTCATTCTCATTTTTACTAGCAAAGTGTCTAGTATATTCCTATTATATATGATGTTTTTTTTTTTTTTAATTTTAGTCAGATACTCTCCATGGTATTAAAAATGTCTCTTTTATACTTTGTAGGGTTTTTAGCAGAAACAAGTATTATACTTTTGTCAAAGGCTTTTTCTGCATCTATTGAGATGATTGTGTGGTTTTGGATATTTTTGCTCTCCATATGCTAGGGGTTGCAACTCCACCCTTTCAATATAAAATATTCAAACTTTTCAAATTCCCTAAACTTCACTATTATAAGGTCATTATCTCTCTTCACAGACCATCTTTTTTCACCAATAGGAATGTTCAGCAGTAGAATACCTCCCATCACTAATGTAAATCTTTATTTCTTTCCTTTTTTTTTTTTTTAACACTTCCACCTCCCTCTTCACCCACTTCCCTCAAGTTTCTTTTATTTCTGAGACTACTGAAATTACCTTCCTCATAAATTTGTGGTCAGAAAATTTAATTATTCCTTTCAAGAGATATTGTAAGGTTGGCTATGAAGTTGTTTCATACAAGCAAGAAGAGACTGAGTTTTGAGCCTTTAAAAACAAGAACAGGAAGCAAAAACACCTTCACTTTTATGGCACATAGAAATAGGAACAGAAAAAAAATGGTAATTCAAAAAGACAATTGGAGCAGGAAGTAATGTGCTGTACTTCTATAGCACTAATTATGAAGATTTATGTTTAAATCTTTCTTAAGATCCTTAATATCTATGTGTCTCTGGATAAACCACTTAATCTCCCTCAGGCTTACTTTTCCCATTTGTAAAATGGAGATAATAATAGCATGTGTGTCACAGAGTTGTTGTGAAGATCAAATAAAATCCCATATGAAGAGTTTTGCAAATGTTAAAGAATTACATAAATGCTAGCCAACATGGTTATCATCTGTGGCAGTAATGATGATATTCATGATGATGATGCTATCATATTAATCTGAAGAAATCAGTTAAAATAGCTAAGCATGAAAAAACTATACCCTTGTTCAGTTGTACATACTGCAACAGAATATAAAACCGGTGGTTAGACTAAATATATTCTAGAACTATGAGGCAAAAAGAGACTGTCATTTTGTTTGCCATTGATAGTTGATGTCTTCTTCTGTTTCACTGATATATAAAAATAAAAAGATTTCATTGTTTATGTTATTACTTTAAAGTGTCTAGATCAGCAAAGATAAAATGAATAGTTTTTAAGAATGAATAGGATTTACTAAGTGCCTATCTTTACATTGTTCTGAATTGCCTGATGTATAATAGATAGACCCATTCACTCCCTCCATTTCTTTGCTCGATGAAAGAGGGAAAAGCTGGCATACTCTGTGACCAGAGATTTATTGTCTCTGTTCTCTTCCTCTGGAGACTTGGCACAAGATAATATACCCCCTCAAGGCAAAAGGGAATCTCTAACAGAGCCATTAACCAAGGATGATATCTTGGATATAGAGAATATCGTGCTTTTAACCTCAGTTTTCTCATCTATCAAATGAAGGGCTCAGGCTAAAATGACTTCCAAGATCTTTTCCAGTTCTAAACCTATGATCCTATGACTTCCTCAAAGAATACTGCTAGAACCAGGGCACACTGAAGCATAAGAAAGTACTTTGGTAATGCCTATTGATGTCTACCCAAGATTTATGAGGGTAATAAAGAGCTCACATGGTGCAACTGCAAATAAAAGACCAGTCTCTGACTTTGCCTGGAAATTGCTCAATACCCATTGAAGTATGTATCTGAAAGACTCAAGTTGAATTTGCACATAGTTGCCTTCAGTCCTGATTTCAATTCACCCAAAGATTATAAACTCCCTGAAATTTGTGTAAGGTAATCATACAATAAGACAAATAAAGTCAATCCCTCACTTATAGTGATTCCAATTTACAAATGAACCATATCTCCTTTATCATTTACCACATTTTTACTTTGTTATCATTGTCAATATTATGGATAAGACTTAAAGCTTCAAAGTTATTTTCATTTTTAGTTGTCTTATTAATAGTGATTCAGAAAAAAGAAAAAAAAATTAGCCTATATTGAATTATATTTACTTCCCTAAAATAAAGGATTTCAGAAGAAAAAAAAGTAATTGGGAGAATTCTTTTTAAATAGGGTTAATGATAGCTTGTCTATCTTCTTTTGAAGATTTCATGGTTAATTTGACCTTTTGTCTATATAGTCATATACTTTTATATAAACTATCTATATATCTTGGATATCAGACCTTTTTCAGATAAATTGCCAGAAAGATTCTCCCATACCCCAATCAACTGCTTCTTTTCTGATTGTACTCATGTTGATTTTGTTACGCAAAAGTTTTTCACTTTCCAAAAGTAAAAATTGTCCATGTTATCTATTGTCATTACCTCTGTCTGTTTTGTTTTTTTTTTTTAATCTTAGAAGCAAGAAAGCTTTGAAATTTTCATCAAGGTATTTCTCATTTAAAGAAAAAAACTATTACTGAACCAACAGGCTATTTTTTTCTTCCAAAGTTTTATTAATTCCTTCCGTGTACAGCAATCCCTAGCTCTTCCTGTTTTTCCTGTTTGCTATGAATAGAACTATTTATACACATATATGAATAGCACAAGCATCTGCTTATAGTAAATACATGTGCAAAAGTTTGCTCCAAACAGATTTCCATAAAACTCAAGCTACAAAGTAGAGGCTGTGGAAGGAGTATTTCTTCATGATTCTGTTTAGATCCCCTGCTTAATCTTAACTGAATCTTTTCCCATATCTCTTTTGTGCCTTGACCTTATGAACTAATGATTATAGTTATGACTTTTACTTTAAGGTTTTATTCTAAAACTTTCAATCACATATCTCATCCCTTTAAGGCAGAAGACTCCACAGATTCGTGAACTCTATGCTTAGGGATTCAGTTGAGTCAAGTGATTTTCAAGAGCTGATTGTTAAATTTTCAGGGCAAGAATTTACATCTTGAAAATAGGCAATTATTATAAATGAGATCTTGGTTTATGATTTTATTGATGTCTAGACTTAAGAAAGTGATTGAAAAAATGTTAATAATACAGATTAAACTAAAAAGAATATTATGGGCACAATTTTCCTTTTATCTCCCAGAGAGCCAGTTGTTAAAACATTTCTTAGCACATTCCTAGTTCTATCCCAAAGTATAATCCCTGGCAGCTTCTCTCAAATTGGAGAAACTCATGATGTTTGAGAATCAGACTGCCTAAATTCTTAAAGATTTTATCACTTGAAAGATAGCTCCTGGATAATGGATTTCCTGAGCCTGAGCAACTTAGCCTAGACTAACTCTCAAGAGGCTGAAAGATTACCTCTCATCTATTTCTGTGAAGGGAGTAACTACTAATGGAATTATAGATTACAGAAGTATTGTGGCCACCTAGAGAGAAGGAAGCATAATGATGATGATGTCATTTATATAGCACTGATTATGTGTATTAAATGCTTTAAAAAATATTATCTCATTTGTTCCTCTCAATAGCATGGGAAGGTAGGTGTTTTTATCCCTATTTTATTGATGAGGAAACTGAGGCAAACAGAGATTTCGGTTTTTGCTCAAGATGACCCAGCTATTAGGTATCTGAGGCTGGGTTGAACTCAGACATTCTTTATTCCAGGCTTAGTACTACCTCAATTTGTATACCTTAGAGAGAGAATGGAAGACTCAGGGGATAGCCCTGGGAAAGAACCCCGGGGGATGTAATATGGCTGATGAACCAACAAGGAGACTGAGAAATGCCTATCAAACAGGTAGGAGGCAAACCAAGAGGGAGTACTACTTTGAAAAGTCAATAAGTCAACAGACATTTATTAAGCATCTATATGTATCAAGCAATAAAGAGAGAGAATATATAGAAGAGAGCAAAAGTGTCAAATACAGCAGATAGGCTATGAAGGGTGGGGACTGATAAAAGGTAATGACAATAGATAACATGGACAATTTTTACTTTTGGAAAGTGAAAAACTTTTGTGCAACAAAATCAACATGAGTACAATCAGAAAAGAAGCAGTTAATTGGGGTATGGGAGAATCTTTCTGGCAATTTATCTGAAAAAGGTCTGATATCCAAGATATATAGATAGTTTATATAAAACAACAGCCCATCAGATCTGACAATCACAAGGTCTTTGGAAACATTGGAGAAAATGGTTGCATTGAATTCTCTGGCTTTAGTCTCATTTTCTTAAACTTTTTTTTGCATCTGGATGAATTATAATATTCCTAATATTCCTTTCAGTTAAAATATCCTATGACTCTAAAAAGATTCAGCAGCGAAGATACCATAAAAAGATGACTTGTTCTGGAGTCAGAGGATCTAGGTTAAATTTTAACATGTGACTTTAATATTGATGATGATGATGATGACATCATCCCCAACAGTAACAATAGCATTTCTGTAGAAATTCAAGTTTTGAAAAATACTCTTTATGTACCTTTTGACCATCAGTTGAAGCATGCAAGGTATTATTGTTGTTTCCATCTTGCACGTGAAGAAACTGAGGCTCTAGTTCTTTGTTTAGGATTATTTAAGTAGTAGCTGAAATGAAATTCAAAGCAGTCTCCCCAAACCATCTTTCTATCCAGAGTGCCACCTAGCTGTAGGATCTTTTGCAAATCATTAAATCTTCCATGGCTATTGTAGTTTGTCCTTTATTTTCAGAGTACCATATCATCAAGAAGAAGATGCTATGACATGCACAAGAATTGGATTTAAGAGAGAGAGGGCTAGGCAAGGTCACCTGCCTCAGTCTCCCCTCCAGAACTATCTGGATCTAGTAGCCAGATATAGAGCAGATGACTGAAGATGGCCCTGGATGAAATAGGAGACTTTGACCTTTTTTAAGCTAAGGTCTTAAACTTCCTCATCTATGAAAAGAAGGGATTGATTAAAAATACTCTAAGGTCTCTTCTAACTCTAAATCTAAGATCCTACACTGAGAGCTTACAGTCTCTTTGGGAGAGAAAAAAATATACACAAGAGAGATGTATAATATTGAGATAGGATATGAAAAATGCCAAGTGATTTCCAAAAGAAAAAAATTAGTAGGAGTTCAGAGAAGGCAAAGATCACTGTTTCTCAAGACTGTAAGCAAATAAATGAATTTTCTAACCCTGGAAAGTTAGGGATGAGGGAGGAGTTAGCTGGCTGGCAGCCAATGTTTTGCCTATTGCTAAAAGGGGAAAAGTTCATGAGAAGAAGCAAGCAAGAAATGTGAGGTGAAGGGGACAGTTTCTCGATTATTTTTAAGTGTTAAATTAGAATTTTTCATGAAAGCTCATAATAAAAGGTGTCAAATAGATTTCATATCATTCGATTCAGAGTTTTGCATTCATTTCATTTTGAATAGAATCAAAATCAAAGCAAATCTTCCATTGTTAAAGAAATGGTAAATCCTGGAGAATGATGGGGAATTGGGAAAGGGAGAGGTGAAATTTCTCTGTGTTTTTTTCCCACAGTTCTAATTTTTTTCCCAAAATAAGGCCTTGATGAGTTGCCATGGTAACCCAAAGATATCATCTTAAGAATGAGCTAAGGCTACATAACCTAGTTCTAACCTATTCTGTCCATACACTTCCAGAGAGCTTTCAAAAAAAAAATGTGGAGAGCTGTGTTATTATGACCCCTTTCTTGGAAATATTGTCAGCAAAGCCAAAACTGCTTTTATGGTGCTAAGAGAGGATAAATATAAATAAATATATGCATATTTGTGTGTATATGTCCTCCCCATATCTGGTCTATGTATATACATACGCAAATACATGTATATATGTATATATATACATTTTTGATTGTATATATTTACATAGATATACACAACACATACATATGTATAAAACACAACGTAATATAATATGCATATACATATACACGTGTATACATAGAGCATATGTCTATATATAATATGCATTAAATATTATATATTATATATGTATATATAATATGTAATTGTCATTCCCATTAAAAGATAGAGTACATTCATAAAATTTATTTGCCTGGCTAAAACCAGTGAAATATGCAATCAAAACTCATTTCCAGTTCTGCAAATTGTTTTTCCTTTTTTTATTTTTAATTAAGTAAACAAAAACTGGAAATCTTTCTGGTGATTCCACAATTTGAAGCCCCCCTTTTTTTTTTTGGTCTTTGGTGTTTATCCAAAGACAGCTAATTTACATTTTCAAAGGAAAAGACTTGAAATGTCCCTAGGGCCTGGTTATGGCTGCTCTCAGTGAAAGGTAGGTGCCTAAGGCATCTTACCCATAGAGCAGCTGCTAGTCAGCCATCCATGCAGACATTCAAGATGCTGAATTCCCAAGGCAGATTTAATGGTGGTGATGTGAGATTCTGAAGTTTGTTTATCCTGATTAAACAATGGGTTGGAAAATTGAGACTCCTTGATGAGTAATTGAAAATAAACACCCTCAACTTGTACACAATAAATGAGCTATTAAAAAAAGTCACTACTTCAAAAGGCATTAATTATGCTAAACCATTCTTTCTGATTATTGGGTACACAGTCTAAAAATCAGACAAACAAGTTTTTAGTAGAGAAGCAGGAAGAGGATAAAGTCAAGTTCCAAGTAGTTACTAGTCACTTAAATACCTGTTTATTTTTCTATTCTGGTGTTTCATGTTATAGAAAGAAAAAAAAAAGTGTGAAGGCTGATTAATTTGGAAAAACAAGCTTGAAAAAAAAAATACTTGCCAGAAGTCAGTCTAGTAAAAGTTACATTTTTTGAAAGGCACAAACTGTGTTTAGATAAGAAGCCAAAGCCTGAAGTTACATTAAACAATAGGACCCTTAAGATTAACAATTCACTTTTGAAAAATGGAGGCCAGTTACTCTAGGTCCATAAAATTAGAATAAGGCACGGTAAAAATCTATTGGCCATCAGAAATTTGCACTGTTGTTTAATTTGTTTCTTTTGACATCTGATGCAGGTTGTGATTTTTTAAACTTGTTCAGGTTTCAGATACTATGGAAAATCTAGCTTTTTTATTAAGAAAAATACCAATACACCAAACATCATCGGTTCACCCATATTGGGTAGCTCTGTCTAGATGAAATAATTAATAAATGTTAATATGTAGGAGGGAGGGAGGGAGGGAGGAAAAATGGGAGAAAATTACTTTTTGGCTTTCTTCCCAAATCATTTGCTTTTTGTTTTAAATTGTTCTGAGTTAGCTAGATAAGGTGGCACGAGCATATCATCCATGAAACTAGAAAGACTGAGGCTGCCAGATCTCTTGAGCTTTGGAGTTGGGATTTACAATGGGCCAAGGCTATTGAATGTCTATACTGTCTGGCACTTATGCCATATATGGTGAGCCCTCTGAGGAGTGAGGGGTTAGGAAGGAGGGTGTACTAGGATACTTCAGGAGAGGGAGGAGGGACAAACTGACCCAGGTGCAAAACTGAGTAAGTCAAAATTTCTGAGGACATCATTAAAGGGTTGAGGACTCAGTGTGCCTTTGCACTTCCAGCCTGCATGAATTGGAGAAACCAAAGAACAAAACAGAACAACAAAAAATTGTTAAGAATAGATAAAGGTATATCAATTGATGTTTGAATCCCTCTAAGATAGAGTAAGCCTGGTACTACAGGGTATGTAGTAGTGTAGCAGAGGTACTGAAGGCCTGCCTGGTCTCTCCAAAGATTGTTGAAATCCCATAATCTAAGTGATGTGGCAGATTGATCCAAAGGAGGGCAATAAGTATGTCATGGGCTCTAAGTAGATTTATAAGGACATGGCAAGGTGAGATTGCCCAAGACTCCTACAGATAGTGGGCCTCAAGAGTTTGACATAACTTGGATTTCTGACTGAATGACCTCCACAGAGAGTGGAACGTTGGAGCTAAATTGATCTCTATCAGAGCCTTCTCACTGGCTGCCCCAGGAAATAATTTTTATCAATGCTTCAATTTCTCTGTGTCAACCACTACTCACCACTCAGGACATCATGAGTTCTACTGTAAACCTGGTAAAGAGGGTAGAGAGAGATTGTACAAGTGAGGCTACACTGAGACTTAAACACTACCTATTCTACCAATTTAATCACACCAAAGAATTCTCTGTGTTTTTTGGCTTTTTACATGGAATGTCACAAATATGATTTTTATTTAAGACATTTATTTGGTGTAAAGTCCTGCTCCAAGGCTTAAAACAGCTCTTTCTTCCCATAAATTCTTATCCACCTGCCTGAAGCTTTATTTACTAGAAATAATAGCATTGGTTTTCTAAGGAGTTGTGTTTATTCTTCTAGAATCACAATATAACACCTTGTCAAACCTAACTCAAAGGTTGTTTCTTCACATTTTGATGTTAGATCATTTCCCAGGGATTGTAGAGAGAGAAACAACTTTTTAAGTTCAGGTCTACAAAAACTCGACTTTCAAAACCTGCTTTTATTGACTGTTGGAGTAAATCTAGAAGTATATTTTATAACTATAAATTGGAGAGCTTTTTTTTTTAATATACTAAAAGAGATATACTGAAAGTTTTCTCAGTTGGAACTACTGGAAAACCTAAAAAGTCATAATTTAAGCCTTCCTTTTGTGGATATCTAATCACCACTTCAGACTTATTAATGTCCTGATAGTGGCCCAGATAATATGAACTAGAGGATTTTCTAATAAAATATTTCTTCTTTATAACTTTTTTGTCCCTTCTTAATAATTAATAATTTAAAGAGATTTCACAAAGTCACATAGAAATTTTAGCAACTGATCACTCATATTTAGACACAATGATGGGACTATAGTTCTCTTCCTATTAATTACCATAAAATCAAATAACTGTTCATCATACTTTATGTCTTTAATGTGGGGATTATATTTGTTGTTACCTTTATAACTAGGGAAATCTGAAGATATCTTTCAAGTAATATACAAAAATATTCTCTTTTTTGATGATTTAAGTATTTTGCAAGAATATCATTTTCCTGATTGTGAATGAACATGTTACATAATATAGACACAATGTCCTTTTGCTATTAGGTCATTGATACATTAATACCAGACTTCATTTTAATGGACCACAATCTGTTTTTTTAATTACCCACTTTTGATGTTCATATGTAACAAAATTTCCTGTAATTTGGGAACATCATGTTTTTGCAGAACTTGAATTGATTTCACAGAATCAATTGGGACATGTTATATTACATATTGTATGACTGGATAAGACATGGAATTTAATATTTTCTATTATTTTTCCTATGAGTACCATCTCTTATGCTTATGTGTACCAGCTACTGACTTAATACTACTTTCTATAGTTTTAGCTACCTACTTTTGTTTCTTGGACAAGTAGCATGGCACATATCTTTAAATGCTTTTCAGAGTGTGGAAGAACTCACCTTTGGTGCTCTATCTTGTAGCTTCCTATTTTACCTACTTTTTCTTGCCACAAAAGCTCAGTTTATTTTTCTATTTTATCATTAAAATGACTGCACACACTACATTTTGGCACCCTGAAACAAAGTCCTGTTGGACTTTCCTTACATATAGTTATGAGTCTTGGTATACAAAAATGAATGAGTTCTTCCTGGAGTATTCAATTATCTTACATTCTTCTATGCCCTTCATTTCTTCTACATACTTAAAATGCAATCAATATTTTACTGTACTTTAATTTAACATTTATATTTTTGAAATCTTATATTTTTCTGGTTTTTCTTGAGCATTATTCTCATTCCAACCAGATTTTTAGATTGTTGAGGACAAGGACAATCTCTTAAATTTCTTTTGTATTCCCACAGATACCTTGTTAAGAACAGGAAACATAATAAATATGCATATAAACTTGTTGACTGAAAAAAAAGCTAAAACATGGGATTGGTTATAGAAAGAGGCGAGAATACCCATTTCTCTGCTAGTTTTGACATATCAAGTCCAGGGATATGACTTTTGTTTTTCCTGTTCATACCATCTTGTAAACTTATGTTGGAGGAGCTGTGACTTGGGAGAACCATACTTAGCAGGTTCTGTGAATGGAAGTTTTAATTGATTTTACATCCAGTGTGAGTCATCCAGATAATGTGGCAGTGAAAGGGACAAATATATGGTTGTAACATGTTCAGAGATGTGTAGAACTCAGAAGATAGAAGGTGATCATCTTCCTATGTGCAACCTTTACTGATAACTTCCAGAGTACTATTTTCAGTCCTGGGAGAATCATCTTAGAAAGACAATAATAAGCCAGAGATCTTTCATTGGAAGGCAAGCAGGATATAAAGTAATGTTGATAACAATTAACTACCTTTGCTTCAGATAGAAGCCCTAGGGATAAGTAATGAAAGTCAGAATGAGGAAGAGATCAGCTCCAAATGAGGAAGAAGAAATGGGCCATCTTGGATGCTAATAAGTTGCCTGCCTTTGGAGATGTTAATTTAAAGACCAATTGACAATTTTAAAAACAGGTTGGCATTTAACACTCTGTACAATCTGACTCATCTATCTTTCCAGACATTTCATAATGCTTCATGTACTAAATTCCATTCAAGATAGGACTTTTGGGAAGATGGTAGTGTAGGTAGATTAGAAAATTCAAAGCTCTCCAACTTCCTTCCAAAAATGTGACAAAATAGTGCCTCAAGGAGAATGTAAACAGGTAAAAATAAATAAGAGCTGTGGCAGAACAATGATTCTTCTGAGAAAATCAGAAAGAAGTGTGGCCCTTATGAAGTATAAATACCTCCAGATCAGTTTCACTGATAGCAAACTATGAACCCTGGGAGTTCTGGGTTGAGCTGGGAGGTAGTCTCTGCCTCTGCCACAGGAATTCTTACCTCCTGGATAGTGTAAGGAGTTAGGCATCTGACTTGGGGAAGACTGAAGGAATCTCTGCTGATAAGGGATGCCAAGTTCAGCTGAGCTGCTGAGACATAACCTTGGGTGAGAAGGAACTTGACACACTTGACAACAGAGTTCTTGGTTTCAGTTCCAGGTCACACAGGAGAACTGAAGGAGGGCTTGAGGCCAGAAGCACTATCCCCATAATTCAGGACTAGAGGTGACTATGTTAACTAGAAAGTATTTTTTTTTTAAAGTGAGCAGACAAAGGAGAAAAATTCAATCATAGAAAGTTACTATGCAAATAGAAAGGACCGGGGTTAGTTATCAAAGGAGGATACTGAAGCAAAAAAAGCTATTCCTAACCCAAAGAGTAATGTCAAATGTCACTTGCCTCCCAAAAATTCATAGGAGGACCCAAAAAATCTTTAAAATTAAATTAAAATGAGAAAGTTTGAGAAAAATTTTAAATCCAGTAAAAACAAGAAAATTTTTGGGAAAAAAAAGCCAATGAACTAGAAAAGGAGAACCAGAATCATAAGGAAGAAAATGACATCTTAAAAACTAAAGTTGATCAAGGGGAAGCCAGCAAAATTACAAGAGACCAAGAAATAATAAAACAAAAGCTAAAGAATGAAAAAGTAGAAAAGAGTATGATGTATCTCATAAGAAAAACAACTAACTTGGAGAACAAACAGATCAAGAAGAAAAAACATAAGAATAATTGGATTACTTGAAATCTACAACCAAAAAAGGAATTTGTCCTGAAGTGCTAAAATAAAAAAATATATAAGTAGAATAAAATTGACCAATTATCTCCTGACAGAGATCTTCTAGGAAAAAACACAAGAACATCATAACAAATTTTAAAGCCCCCAATTAGAGGAGAAAGTATTATGAAAAGAAGAAAAAAAATTAGAATATGATGGAGCCACTGTTAGAATCACACAAGACCTAGTAGTGGCTACATTAAAAGACAAAGTCTTGGAACATATGAACACTTGAAAGAACAAAAGAACTGGGGTGGTGGCAGAAAATATCATTCCCAATAATGTTAAGCATAATTCTGAACAGCAACAACAACAAAAAATGTATTCAATGAATTGCTAAACTTTTAGAATTTTGTTGTAAAAAGACTTAAACTAAACAGAAATTTTCACATACAAAATCCAAGAGAAATAAAATGCAAACATTAAAGATTAATTATGAGGGATTCAATAAGGAAAAACTTTTTATGTTTTTATAGGGAAATGTAAACCATATATTTAAAATTTTCATTAATAATTGTGTAGTTTGAAAGAAAGAATGGGGTAGTGCTGAGTATGCTGTGATACTAAAAAGTAAAACTGGGTGAAAAAAGTCAAAAAGAATAATTATACTAATGAGGAATGAGAGGCAGAAATGATACTATGGAATTAGATGGGGGGAGGACTGGTAATTTTACAACCATATTCTCATCAGAAAAGGGTTAAAGAGAGAACAATATACCTACATCTAGATTTCTAAATTCAGGAACAAATAAGAAGTTAAGGGTAAGGATTAGGGAGGGATTTTTAGAAAGAACCCTACTCAGATCAGGATTAAAGATATATATAAATGAGAATAAAAGTCTTCTAAATTTTTAAAGAAATAAAAGGGTGAAGGAATAGGGTAGAGAATATAGAAGGATGTATAGATTAATAGGAATAGGATAAAGTGTACAGATCAATGAGAATGGGATAAAGAGGAAGAGAAAGGGTGTAAGGAGAGGTTAAGAAAGAGATCTTTCCAGTAGGTTGTTGGTGAAGTAACAGGAAAGCAAGGTATAGTTAGAAATAAAGTAGAAGAGTCAGGA
Organism: Antechinus flavipes; assembly: GCF_016432865.1. NCBI lineage: Eukaryota > Metazoa > Chordata > Mammalia > Dasyuromorphia > Dasyuridae > Antechinus > Antechinus flavipes. Next base: position 449,286,013 of record NC_067400.1, read on the forward strand.
GTCAGGAAATAAAAGATACACACAAACATAGACAAATAAACAAAGAAAGAAAAATAAATAAACATCAATTGGTTTAAAAAAAAACAGGGGCAGTAATCATTAATCTCAGACAAAGTTGAAGCTAAAGTAGATTTAGTCAAAAGAGAAAAACAGGAAAACTACACTATGTGTCAGCCATATTAATCAATGTTGTTTTAGGTTATTTAAAATAACAAGATGGTATAAGGCCAGAATATTGCTGTGGTGTAGGAAATGATGAGTTGTTGGATTTAGGAAAATATGTTTGTGTATATGTGTATATATGTACATGTTTATATATGTGTGTGTGTGTGTGTGTGTGTGTGTGTCTATATATAGACACACAATTGTAGCTTTCATGAGAGTGGCAGAGGAGGAAAGGGGAAAAGAGAACAAAACAAAAAATGCACAGCACAGAATAAAAGAAAACTGAAAAGAAGCAAAGAAAAAATAGACAGCCTTGAACATAATGTGTAGTGTTTATTATATAGCCTTTCTTCAAGTGGAAATTTATTGTTCTATAGTTTGAATCCTTTCATATTCTGCTATGCACATGGCAATGTTTATTCCTCTATTTTTCTATTTTGTATTTGTTTTATATATATATATTCCATTCCACTCCATTGATTGTACAACACAAACTCCCAGGCGAAGTCCAAGCGGGCTTTTTGGGGGCCCTTATTGTCTCAGAGTCAGTGAAAATAACAATTGTGTCTGTTTTGACTAGAAATTCTGGGGGTCTTCCTATCTCAGATTGATTTATTTCTTTTGATAAACTAAAAAAAGACCATTTTTTTGGCTTCAATTCTTTTTTTACCTAGCCTTAATCACTGAATGGATGGTTGGTTCAATCGACTTGAAACCTGTTATAATCCATCTTTTAAGAAGGCCAAGAACTCTCACTAAATACAGGGCCATCTAGAAATTCTGATTTACATTTGGCCACTGGAAAGGAGATGGTTCCCAAGGAGAACTTTATACAAATCAAATTTACTCGTATGTCATTGTATTACCTCCTTGATATCATGATCCACTTTGAGAAAGACAAATAACAACAGCAATAAATGAAATTCCCTAATCTATTAAAGCATAATAGTGGCACCCACTTCCCAGGATTAGCACACATATTAAGAACTATATAAATGTTAGACAATGTAAATACTCTACAGTGGTCTTGAATACAATCATTATGGAATGTCAAAAAGTGATAAAAGGAATTGTTTTCTATGTTAGCTAACTTGAAAATGCATTTGACTGAAGTGATATCATCTGATTGGTAGTAAGTTCTGTTTCCTTTCTTTAAAAAATGCATTAGTATTGCATTTCTAAGATTTTTTTCTTATATTGCTAAATTTGGGAAACCATTATATTAGAAATACTGTTAGGAAAATTACTTTTGATCTGGATGCGGTTAGATATGAATTTAATCATTAAAGAATGTGTTCCAAATTTTGGAAAACAAATATTTAATTGGGTATGTTTTGTTTTACAGTGGATAGTAATAATAATAATAACTTATTATTTGAAGAAATAAAGATATCTTAAGTTGTTTTTAATCTGTGAAGTTTTTAGGACTTTCTATTTGCACAAGGTCATAGGATCTTAGCAGCCCTACTGACTTTTCGTAATAAAATTCTACAATACCAAATTTTAAGAAAGTAGCATTACACCTGCTAAAAATTGGTAAGGGGAGGTGGGATTTACAATTTTTTTGGTAAAGAATGAATTTTACTTAAAGTTATTTCATTTAGGAAAACTATTAAATTGTACTTGTTAATAAATAGAGATATTGAAGCTACATTTAAACAACTTTGTAACAATAGATCTCAGATTCAAAGATTTTGTTTTTACTTAGGGATTAATAGGCAATATGGATTAGAGCCTTACAGTGGCCAGAATTTTTCTGAGTCTTAAGTGAACTAGCCAGTATTCACTGTACATGTGAAACCCCAGAATTTGGTTAGTCTTAATTGATTAATGAAGGATAAATAAAATGCCACATGAGAAAAATGATAATATCCTAGCTCTAAATCATGATTAATGAAATTTTGTTATTTAAGAAAAAATCTCTTGGGACTGCACTTTGATATTGTTATCAGTTTTGATTTCAGGTAGGATTATCTGAATTGTCATTAAACCACGATTTTATCAATTAAGAAACAAAACATATACTGCTTAAAGGGAGAAGTCTGAGAAGTAATACAGTTGGATGTTTCTGTCTAGGAAAGTTGAGGGGATGAGTTGTGTAGGCAAAAGAAAAGGATCCTCTTGACTCTTTCCCCTGTGTGCTATTTTCATTAATAACAGGAACTTTCTCCACTTGGTTAATTCTGAGGGTAGTTTTTGATATCCTGTAATTAATATGGAAATTGGATACATAACTTACTGTCAAATATGCCTCATGTCTAGATTCAAACAAGGTTAAGGGAGTTTTCTCCCTGTATGATTTTTGTGAGGTCAGTCTATGCTTGAAAGGACAATCTTGATATTGTTAGAACTGTGTTGCTTCCTTTCTCTTCATAGCAGTTTTATATAACCAGGGCAGGTCAACACTAGAAGATTTTATTGTTCAAACATTAAGTCTATTAGTTAATATATTAATATTGAAACATCTGAATTACTGTAATAAAAAGCAAGAAAAGATCTTCCTATTTTAATATAAATCTATAGTCAATTCCATATTCTAAACAACTAGTAAATGAATTCTTGGGCTTGCTATTCAATTGCTAATAGTCAAAAATTCAAGTATCTTGGATTCAAAGATCTCATTCTTTCAAGAGGATATAAGGATAATATCCTCAAAAAAAGGGAAATAAGACAAATATCTAAAATTTTTCTAACTAAATAAAATAAACTTTTAGAAAGCTACAGTATCAGACTGTTTTCTGAGATATTAAATATAAAATTACATTGATATTTGTAAAGAAAGTGAAATAATTTTCCTTTTTTGAAATATCCATCTGATGATTTTTAAAAGATAGAAGGGCTCATTTTCCAATTCAGGACATCATTAATTCTCTGTTTGATTCTTCCTTCAGTTTGTTAATATCATATAAAATACAAGATTTAGGTACAGACATAAAGAGCAAATAGTATGGGAAAACCTAAATTCTTCAAAATTTCAGGTGAAGCATGAGTTCTTAATTAGCTGTTCTTCATATAGTTCTGCTGTTGGTAGGATTAGGTAGGTTTGACCTGTTTTCATCACCTGATTTAGTTACTGGAAAAGTAAATTTAGGAGATTTTTACTAAATTATATTGAGTTTTATTACTGGCAGATTTTAGCAGAATTACCTAGGAATCTCTGTAAGTGACTTGGAACTAGAGAAGCAGATCTACTAGGAGGATCTCCCTGTTTGGCTATGCCGAGAAAGAGTTTTTTTTTTTTTTTTTTTCCCCAAAATGTCCAAAGCAATATATTTTCTGAAACCAGACAATTACCTGGGACATCTGGGATGGAGGATGAAATGTTGAAATGTGCTGATTAAATGGACGTTGGAATAAGTTACAAGGAAACAATGTTATTGAATATTGATGATCATTATTGTATTACTTTGGCTTTTTTGTTTCATGTATTTAATGTTGGGTTTTCTTGGTTACTTTAGTGACAGAGGTCTTCTCTCTCAAAATAGTTCATGGAGAACCCTTTAGATAGTTTGGTCTTGTAATCTGACTTAGTGTATCTAAAGAATTCTTTTCATAAAATTTATCTCCTTTGGGGATATATGAGATTCTAACTGTCTTCATACTTTTTGTCCCTTTTACACCATTGATTTGTTGTTGCTTAAGGGCATAACCTTCTTTTCAGAAATCCCTAATAGATAAGTGATCATAGATTCCTATGATCAAAACCCCCAGGATCCAGGGAAGGGAGAATGTCATGTCAAAAATAACTTGACTAACTCTATTTTGTCTTTAGCCACCATTTTGTAAATATAAATTCGAATTTCTTTTAAGTTAGCTGGTTCTATTAAGTTTTAAGATACAGGACTTCCGGTTAAGATGGCGGAGAGGAGGCACACAATTGTGTAGCTCCACGCTTTCTCTCACTATCCATTTCATTACAAGCCTCTGAATTAATGCTTGATTGAAAAAAAAACCCACAAATAGTTACCAAGAGAAGCCATCCTTGAGATTCTCCAAGAAAGGTCTGTTTTTACTAGAAGGCTGGGATGGTTTGAGATCGGGCGCAGGCGGCGGGCAGCGGCAGTGAGAGCACGGGAGCAGACTGGAAGGGGGTGGGGAGTGATCGCAGCCATCTCTGCGGGGAGAGCTTCGCTACAGGATTAGATACTTTGCTCCGGCAGCAAGTCAGCAGCCCAGCAGAGAAGCTAAAACCACGGCGGGTGAAGAATACAACCCCAAACAGCTGGAGTCTCTCGGGACCTGGCCGTCCCCCCCTTCCCCCTCCCCCCCACAGTGACTCAGCACACTCTGGGATCTCAGAGCGCAGGCGCAGCACAGTCGGGCTAGTGCCTCACTGCTGCCCCCCTCCCTCCCCCCCCCTCGCAGTCTGGAGAGGAAGCTTGGTAACACCACCCAGCCCCTCCCCCAAAGAAAGACTCCAGTTTTTTCTGTTTTTCTTTCCTAGTTTGTCTTTGATTATTAGACAGAATGAGCAAGAAACTGAAGAGGACTTTAACCCTTGACAGCTTCTATACAGATAGAGAGCAGACTCTAAATCCTGAGGAGACTAAAAACAGACAGTCCCCAGGTGAATCCCCAAAGGAGGAGATCATCTGTTCCTCAGCACAGATGAACCTCATAGAAGTAATTAAAAAGGCTCTCACAAGGGAGCTAGAAGAAAAATGGGAAAAGGAGAGGGAGGCTTGGCAAAAGAGCCTGGAGAAGTCAGTTAAAGAGAGAGTGGATAAAGAAGTAAAATCCTTGAAAAATAGGATTGGTGAACTGGAAAACAAAATTGGCGAAATGGAAAAAAATTCCACAGAACAAAAGAAGTCAATGGGACAATTAGAAAAAGATTTTTAAAAAGTGAGTGAAGAAAATACTTCACTGAAAATCAGAATTGAACAATTGGAATTGAATGACTCGAGGAGACAAGAAGAATCAGTCAAGCAAATCCAAAAAAATCAAACAATGGAAAAGAATGTGAAATACCTTCTGGGGAAGACAACAGACCTGAAAAACAGATCCAGGAGAGACAATCTGAGAATCATTGGACTTCCAGAAAAACACGATGAAAAAAAGAGCCTGGACACTATTTTCCAGGAAATTATCAAAGAGAACTGCCCAGAAGTCATAGGAACAGAGGAAAAAATAAACGTTGAAAGGATTCATCGATCACCCACTGAAAGGGATCCTAAAATCAAAACACCAAGGAATATAGTGGCCAAATGCCAGAACCCTCAGATGAAAGAAAAAATATTGCAAGCGGCTAGAAAAACCCAATTCAAGTATCAAGGAGCCACAATAAGGATCACCCAGGATCTGGCAGCATCCACATTAAAAGATCAAAGGGCCTGGAATATGATATTCCGAAAGGCTAAGGAACTTGGTATGCAACCAAAAATAACTTACCCAGCGAGAATGAGTATCTTTTTCCAGGGAAGAAGATGGACATTCAACGAAGTAAGCGAATTTCATCTATTTCTGATGAAAAAGCCAGAACTTAACAAAAAGTTTGATCTACAAATATAGAACTCAAGAGAAATCTAAAAAGGTAAAGATTAATCTTGGGAACTATATTTTGACTATATAGATGTATAAAGAATACATGTATACCTTGTTCTAGAAATTGATGTGGAAAGGACATTGTACCAGAAAAAGGGTAAAGTGGGGGTAGTACATCTCATGAAGAGGCATAGGAAACCTATTATATCTGAGAGAAAGAATGGAGGGGGATGAATATAGTGGGTATCTTACTGCCTTCAGAATTGGCTTTAAGTGAAAAATCTTAAGACATATTCAATCTATGGTGAAACTTCTCCCACCTCATTGAAAAGTGAGAAGGGAAAAGTGAAAAGGGAAGGAATAAGCTAAGCAGAAGGGAATACGGAAACTGGGAGGGAAAGGGGTAAGATGGGGGAGGAACTCTAAGGCAGGGGGAGGGATACTAAAAAGGGAGAGCTGTGAGAAGCAAGTGGTGCTCACAAGCTTAATACTGGGAAGGGGGGGAAGGGGAAAGAAGGGAGAAAAGCATAAACTGGGGTTAACAAGGTGGCAAGTAATACAGAATCTGTCATTCTAACCATAAATGTGAACGGGGTAAACTCCCCCATAAAGAGGAAGCGGTTAGCAGAATGGATTAAAAGCCAGAATCCTACAATATATTGTTTACAGGAAACACACCTGAAGCGGGGAGATACATGCAGGTTAAAGGTAAAAGGTTGGAGCAAAATCTACTATGCTTCAGGTGAAGTCAAAAAAGCAGGGGTAGCCATCCTGATCTCAGATCAAGCTAAAGCAAAAATTGATCTAATTAAAAGAGATAAGAAAGGGCACTATATCTTGCTAAAGGGTAGCATGGATAATGAAGCACTATCTATATTAAACATATATGCACCAAGTGGGGTAGCATCGAAATTCTTAAAAGAGAAATTAAGAGAGCTGCAAGAAGAAATAGACAGTAAAACTATAATAGTGGGAGATCTTAACCTTGCACTCTCAGAATTAGATAAATCAAACCACAAAATAAATAAGAAAGAAGTCAAAGAGGTAAATAGAATACTAGAAAAGTTAGATATGATAGATCTCTGGAGAAAATGTAATGGAGACAGAAAGGAATACACTTTCTTTTCAGCAGTTCATGGAACCTATACAAAAATTGACCATATATTAGGACATAAAAACCTCAAACTCAAATGTAGTAAGGCAGAAATAGTAAATGCATCCTTTTCAGACCACGATGCAATGAAAATTACATTCAACAAAAAACCAGGGGGAAGTAGACCAAAAAATAATTGGAAACTAAATAATCTCATACTAAAGAATGATTGGGTGAAACAGCAAATCATAGACATAATTAATAACTTCACCCAAGAAAACGATAATAATGAGACATCATACCAAAATGTATGGGATGCAGCCAAAGCGGTAATAAGGGGAAATTTCATATCTCTAGAGGCCTATTTGTATAAAATAGAGAAAGAGAAGGTCAATGAATTAGGTTTGCAACTAAAAATGCTAGAAAAGGAACAAATTAAAAACCCCCAGTCAAACACTAAACTTGAAATTCTAAAAATAAAAGGAGAGATCAATAAAATTGAAAGTAAAAAAACTATTGAATTAATTAATAAAACTAAGAGTTGGTTCTATGAAAAAACCAACAAAATAGACAAACCCTTAGTAAATCTGATTAAAAAAAGGAAAGAGGAAAATCAAATTGTTAGTCTTAAAAATGAAAAGGGAGAACTCACCACTATCAAAGAGGAAATTAGAGCAATAATTAGGAGTTACTTTGCCCAACTTTATGCCAATAAATTCGACAACTTAAATGAAATAGAAAAATACCTCCAAAAATATAGCTTGCCCAAACTAACAGAGGAAGAAGTAAATATCCTAAACAGTCCCATCTCAGAAAAAGAAATAGAACAAACTATCAATCAACTCCCTAAGAAAAAATCCCCAGGACCAGATGGATTTACATGTGAATTCTACCAAACATTTAAAGAACAATTAACTCCAATGCTAAATAAACTATTTGAAAAAATAGAGATTGAAGGAGTCCTACCAAACTCCTTTTATGATACCTAAACCAGGTAGGCTGAAAACAGAGAAAGAAAATTATAGACCAATCTCCCTAATGAATATTGATGCTAAAATCTTAAATAAAATATTAGCAAAAAGATTACAGAAAATCGTCACCAGGATAATACACTATGACCAAGTAGGATTTATACCAGGAATGCAGGGCTGGTTCAATATTAGGAAAACTATTAGCATAATTGACTATATCAATAACCAACCAAACAAAAACCATATGATCATCTCAATAGATGCAGAAAAAGCATTTGATAAAATCCAACATCCATTCCTAATAAAAACACTTGAGAGCATAGGAATAAATGGACTTTTCCTTAAAATAGTCAGGAGCATATATTTAAAACCATCAGTAAGCATCATATGCAATGGGGAAAAACTGGAACCTTTCCCAGTAAGATCTGGAGTGAAGCAAGGTTGCCCACTATCACCATTATTATTTAATATCGTATTAGAAACACTAGCCTCGGCAATAAGAGTCGAGAAAGAGATTAAAGGAATTAAACCAAACTATCACTCTTTGCAGATGATATGATGGTATACCTAGAGAACCCCAGAGATTCTACTAAAAAGCTATTAGAAATAATTCATAATTTTAGCAAAGTAGCTGGCTACAAAATAAATCCCCATAAATCCTCAGCATTTTTATACATCACCAACAAAACCCAACAGCAAGAGATACAAAGAGAAATTCCATTCAGAATAACTGTTGATACCATAAAATATTTGGGAATCTATCTACCAAAGGAAAGTCAGGAATTATATGAGCAAAATTATAAAAAAGTCTCCACACAAATAAAGTCAGACTTAAATAATTGGAAAAATATTAAATGCTCTTGGATCGGCCGAGCGAACATAATAAAGATGACAATACTCCCTAAACTAATCTATTTATTTAGTGCTATACCAATCAGACTTCCAAGAAAATATTTTAATGATCTAGAAAAAATAACAACAAAATTCATATGGAACAATAAAAAGTCGAGAATCTCAAGGGAATTAATGAAAAAAAAAATCAAATGAAGGTGGCCTAGCTGTACCTGATCTAAAATTATATTATAAAGCAGCAGTCACCAAAACCATTTGGTATTGGCTAAGAAATAGATTAGTGGATCAGTGGAAAAGGTTAGGTTCACAAGACAGAATAGTCAACTATAGCAATCTAGTGTTTGACAAACCCAAAGCCCCTAACTTCTGGGAAAAGAATTCATTATTTGATAAAAACTGCTGGGATAATTGGAAATTAGTATGGCAGAAATTAGGCATGGACCCACACTTAACACCATATACCAAGATAAGATCAAAATGGGTCCATGACCTAGGCATAAAGAACGAGATTATAAATAAATTAAAGGAACATAGAATAGTTTATCTCTCAGACTTGTGGAGGAGAAAGAAATTTGTGACCAAAGATGAACTAGAGACCATTACTGATCACAAAATAGAAATTTTTGATTATATCAAATTAAAAAGCCTTTGTACAAACAAAACTAATGCAAACAAGATTAGAAGGGAAGCAACAAACTGGGAAAACATCTTCACAGTTAAAGGTTCTGATAAAGGCCTCATTTTTAAAATATATAGAGAACTGACTCAAATTTATAAGAAATCAAGCCACTCTCCAATTGATAAATGGTCAAAGGATATGAACAAACAATTTTCAGAGGATGAAATTGAAACTATTACCACTCATATGAAAGAGTGCTCCAAATCATTATTGATCAGAGAAATGCAAATTAAGACAACTCTGAGATACCACTACACACCTGTCAGATTGGCTAAGATGACAGGAAAAAATAATGATGAATGTTGGAGGGGATGTGGGAAAACTGGGACACTAATGCATTGTTGGTGGAGTTGTGAACGAATCCAACCATTCTGGAGAGCAATCTGGAATTATGCCCCAAAAATTATCAAATTGTGCATACCCTTTGATCCAGCAGTGTTTCTATTGGGCTTATATCCCAAAGAAATACTAAAGAAGGGAAAGGGACCTGTATGTGCCAAAATGTTTGTAGCAGCCCTATTTGTAGTGGCTAGAAACTGGAAAATGAATGGATGCCCATCAATTGGAGAATGGCTGGGTAAATTGCGGTATATGAATGTTATGGAATATTATTGTTCTGTAAGAAATGACCAGCGGGATGAATACAGAGAGGACTGGTGAGACTTACATGAACTGATGCTAAGTGAAATGAGCAGAACCAGGAGATCTTTATACACTTTGACAACAATAATGTATGAGGACATATTTTGATGGAAGTGGATTTCTTTGACAAAGAGACCTAACTGAGTTTCAATTGATAAATGACGGACAAAAGCAGCTACACCCAAAGAAAGAACACTGGGAAACGAATGTGAACTATCTGCATTTTTGTTTTTCTTCTCGGGTTATTTATACCTTCTGAATCCAATTCTCCCTATGCAACAAGAGAACTGTTCGGTTCTGCAAACATATATTGTATCTAGGATATACAGCAACATATCCAACATATAAAGGACTGCTTGCCATCTAGGGGAGGGGGTGGAGGGAGGGAGGGGAAAAAAATTGGAACAGAAACGTGTGCAAAGGATAATGTTGTAAAAAAAAAATTACCCTGGCATGGATTCTGTCAATATAAAGTAATTATTAAATAAAAATTAAAAAAAAAAGTTTTAAGATACAAAAGTAATAAAATTACCTTTACTTACTTACCTTAGTGTCTTCTGATCCTCTCTTCCAATAAGGAATGAGGTAACTTAAGTCCTATATTCTGTTTCATACTTTTTTAACTGGAAGGTAATATTCTGGGTCCTAGTGCTGACCAAGAGAATTGGATCTGATTTTTTTTTTTTTTTTTGGCAATTGCATGTCTTGCTAAATAAACCACTGTCAGGATGACTCTCACAGCTTTTGTTTGTATTCATTTTGTTTATTTTTTGATAGAATACAGAAATGCAGATGATTTATGTGGGGTTATTTTAGATCTCATAATTTTGGTCTTTACCAATGTTTAATGTTTTCAACTATTTTTTTTTAATTGATTCTCTAGATTTCTCTAGGTCATACAATTCTATCATCTGAAAAGAGTGATAATGTCTCCCCTTCATTGTCTATTTTTATTCTTTCAATTCTTTTTCTTGTCTTATTGAAGCTATCATATAATAGTACAAATACTGAATAATAGTGGACATCCTTTCTTCACCTCTGATTTTACTGGGGAAGCTTCAACTTAACCCCTACTTGAGAAAATGATTGCTCTTGGATCAATACTGTTTGTTATTGTAAGAAAGAGTCTTTTGATTCTTATGTTTTCCAGTATGTTTTTTTATAAAAATAGAAATGGACATTATATTTTGTTTAAAGGTTTTTTTTTGTGTTTGTTGATATAATTATATGACTTTTGTTGTTTAATTATTGATATGTATTCTTTACAATATATGGAAAAATGATGTACAGGCTCTTCTTTTGATCATGGTTTTGATGTAGTCCAATAATGCTTTAGTTGTTTCTCTTCCATCTTTTTTTCTAGACCATTAAAAAAAATGAACTATTTCATATTTTTTCCTATTTTTATTTTGGTTTGTTTCTCATCTTGTCTCATGGAGTCATTAGCTCCACTTGTCCAATTACAATTTTTAAGGAGTTTATTTTCTTCAGTGAGCTTTTGTGCCTCTTTTTCCATTTGGCCAACTGATTTTTACGGAGTTATTATCATCAATGAAATTTTGTAACTCTTTTTCCTTTTGACAAATTCAATTTTAGGGTGCTATTTTCTCTAGTATTTTCTATGTCTTTTAAACAAGCTCTTAATTTTCTTTTCATAATTTTCTTCCCTCACTTTTCTTTGCCTAATTGTTCTACCACTCTGATTTTGAAAATCAATATTTAACTCTCAGAAATTCTTATTGCATTTATGTCCAATTCATTTTTTTTGATGTTTTGTAGCTCTTTTGACTTTATTGTATGTTTTTGTCTTCATCTTCCTTGTCAGTAGAATTGATTTTTATTAACAGCTCTTTTTTTCTTTGTTCATTTTCCCAACCTAATTTGACTTTGAATTTATGCTAAAGTTAATCTCTGTTCCTAGCGTGATAAGGCAAGGGCACCCATAAGCTTCAGGCTTTTTCATACTGCTAGTTGTTGAATTTTGTAAATGTTTAGTGCTTCTAAAATACTTTGATGTAGGAAAAGGTGTGGTTACTGCTCAACTTGTTTGAATTTTAGTCTTTATTTGGAAAGGGCCCTGGATCCCTTGGAATTGCAATCAATCCTAATCCCTAAACCCCTGTCTTCCTTGAGATTTGAAGAGATACTGACCTTCAGAGCACCTGCTCCTTTCAAATTAGAAGCAATATTCCTGTTCATGATCCTTGATCTCTTGTAACCAAAAGCCATACTGCTCCTCAGGGCTGCTATTCTTTTGTGACTGATAGCAATACTTTTCTTCAGGAAACCTGCTCCCTCTTGACTGAAATTGTTCCTTTCTTCCCTTGAACTGTGATCCAGAGGGGTATAGATAGTGGAGTAGCCAAACAGCATTCTATCCTGCATCCAACGCTAGTATACAGGTCTCCTGTAATCTCTTTCTGACCAATCTCCTACTCCCCTTACCACTTTTGGGTCAAGAGCACCCTGAAACTGTTATTATTCTTACCACTACCTGGTCCAGAATTGGTTTACAAGAATGTCTCATAATCATGTTCAAGCATTAGAGAAAATTAATATTTCTGAAAGTGCCTAGTGTTTATAGGCTACTAATGCAGATAATGATGTAGAAGAAGTCAATATAAAATCAGACTTTCATAAATCATTTCCATGTTAAACAGCTGCTTTATGAATGTGCTTTGTGAAAACACTCTCATTGTCACTAGGCTGGTAAACAAAAATGGCATTTTTGTCTATGTTGCTATAGCAAATATTGACATTTCTCTAAATATTAATGCTGCTATTGACCTAATTTGTATACTGAAATAGATAATTTTATGTATAAGTGTGAACATTTATTTACAAATGTAAGATTTCTCACTATTTCTTAAAATAGCAAATAATTGGATTACAGTTAACATATATTCTTAGTTTTCATTGTCAGAAATATTTGAATTTTATGTGGTCAAAACAAAGCACAGCTGACTCAAAAGTTTCTTTTGTAACCCACATTTCCATTCATAAAAATATAAACTGCTTTTGCCTCAGAGACCCCACCATTAAAAAGGACTGAACAAATGAATTAATGCATTAATTAGATGTATTTAGCAGCTATTCAAAGTTGATCTCAGGTATAAGGTCAAAAATTTGTGCTAAGTCTTGCACATTTTGATCTAGAATTAAATGATAGAAAGAGGAATATTCTTGTTAATCTTCATCATGATTTGATAGGTAATGACAATCAGATCCATTTTTATGTGTCAGTATATGGCACAGTGATGAGTATAACACAAAATTACTCGTTTGTCGTCTCCAGGAGCTGCTGAGATTTCTGAATTATATTCAGACATGAATTATAAGGTTATGGATTTCCAAATATGCCTAATATTTAAAGAATATTAAACAAGATAGACAATGCTTTTGACAAACATTTATAGTTTTCTGAATGCTTTTGTCTGAAAACTTACAGTGGCAAGTTGGAGACATGATAAGTTAGCAAATAGAAGTCTGACATATTTCAGAATAAGGCAATACTTTTGAAAATGACTAAGACCAAAACTGATAGAAAATGGTCAACTAGGCATAAAGTTGGTACCAAAGGATTAAGTACTCAGAGCAGAACACAGATTGCATAGTTTACCTATGCATTGCTACCATTTTCTCTATTACTAAGTTGGATTCAGAAAATGTTAGAAAGAACTATAGTAGCACAGGGAATGATTCCAAAAAGGAATATAATGGAATTAATCCATTCAATTTAAGAAAATTACTAGCCATGATGCTTGGGAAAGTCACAACTTTTCTGGAGAACTGATGATGGATTGTCCTACATATTTCCTATCTAAGAGTTGATGGACTTAAGATATGTGTATATATATATATATGTATATATATATATATATATATACATATATATATATACACATATCTTAAGTATATATACATATATATAGTATATATGTATAGTATATACATATATATACACACACATACACACACATATATATATGTATATATATATATATATATATATATATATATATACACACACACAGCTAAAGTAAGAACTTGCTTTTCTTGAAGATGAATATTTATTAAAGGCAGAAGAGAAACTAAAGGGAATTTATAAAGGGATGAGTAAATCAGTTTTTAAAATTACATGTTGAATTTATTTTTTATTTAAATAGAAAAACAGGCTCAATTTAATAGAAATCTACAATTTTATGTATAATACTATTTTTATTCTATGTATATGAAAATACTCATTTGTTTGGGAATTAAGTTCAGAATTTAAAAACAAAACAAAGCCCTCCCTTCAAACTTCTATGCTTTAGCTGTCTCTCCTATATGGTAATAGCTAATCTGTCCAAATAAAGGCAGAAAGAAAAGATTATCTCTTGAGGTCCTAACAAGTCCAAAATCATGACTCATAGCATATGAGAATCAAGAAAAGTATAAAATTGTTCTGCTAATAGAGATGAAAAAGATAAAAATAATATATCTGTGATGTCATGTTTAAATATTCCCTTAAATGATGCAAATTACAACTCATACTAGCCTGCTTATCTAGTATGACTCATGGCCTCAGCAAGTCAAAGAGACTTTCAAATATAGGTAAACAAATTTAGGATAAATTGCAGATTTCTCCTAGATATTGTGATATCTTCTTTCCTGTGGATTTATGAGATGAGCAGATAATTGCTTTACAGTTTTGTATAGCTAGAGAAAGGCAGCTATCTTCTTGAGGTGCTCTTAAATTCCAATTTATCTTGTGCTGGATCTAAGAAAGGGACGATAAATGACTATTTGGACCACCAGAGAGAGGCAGCAGTTTTTGCAAAGCAGTAGGTAACAAAAACAAAATTGTTGATATATTCTTCTTTCGGGATTGCTATCAGGAATCTGTTGATTAGAAAAGAAGTAAAAATCATGACCTAAGTGAATACAGGGGAAGAATGGGGGAACAGAACAGATGATATTTTTGAGTGACTGGAAATTTCAATCACAGTAGCATAAATGATGAACTCAGGATCACTGGAAATGGAAATAGTTGACTTAACAGATGGTAGGTGGCTTTTGTCAGAGATGACTGTTCAGAATGTGAGCTTAATTGAATGGTTCAGATGTGTATAAATTAACATTTTTTTTAAAGCTTGGAATATTCTCAGGTGAATTTAATGGGCAAACATGTACAGTTTTCTAGATTCCCCCCACTCCCAATGGAAAAAAAAAAAACTGAACATGAGACAAAGGTGAATTCCTGTATTTCAACAGACAGACTGAAAATCCAAACATAAGAATATGCCTAAGAGAAAGAGAAAAAAAAATCTCACTGCTAGATATGTACTCTCTTCTCAGCTCTCACAATGTTCTTATGTAAGATCTGTTGTTTGAACAGCTCCTAGGGGCAAACATCTGCCTATTTGAAATCTTATTAGGAAAATAACTTCATTTAAATCTTCCCTCATAGTCCTTTCATGCAAATGTGAGGGTACAGTAAAATAGTCTGAGGAAAATTAAAACAATTAGATGTCTCTAGATTAAAGCCTTTTTATTTGAAGGTATATTCTATAGCATTTTTCATAATATAACTGTCTTTAATTCAGAATATCCATTATTTTCTTTTTTTTGGATCTTTCATACATATGCTAATGCCATTTAAAACCTGTATGATTCTTCATGAAAGCTCTATTATCTATAGGGATGATCAAAGTAGATGCTGTAAATTAATCTGACATTTGTCAGATCTTAGGTTGCTATTTTTTTTCTATATATTTATGCTATATATTTTATGGAAGAATAAAGGCATAGAATATAGAGAGACAAGGAATTGTAGGGGTAGGAGTAACTGAAAGGAAAGTGATATGTCAAGAGCTGCAATGTCCTTTAATAGTAACTTATGATTAATAGTGACAATTCAAGATGTTTATTAAATAACTACTATATTAAAGACATTGTACTTAGTGCTAGAGATGCAAAAACAAAAATGAAATTGTTTTTACACTTAAGGAAATTAACATTCTTCTGGGAGAATAGTCACTAGGTGTGTTTGCAAATTGCCTGTATACAGCATTCAAGTTTAGCCCTTCAGTGAAGGATTTGACTCCTTCTATATGGAAAGGGAGGTAGATGGCGGTATTATAGAAAGCTGTATTTACTATCAACCCAACTTCTACATAGGTAAAATTTATCTTTGAAAATAAATCATTTCTTATACATAAAAATTTCAAGATGATTCTTACTGAAAGTTCTTTTTTTCTACCTCAGTATTTTATGCCAGGAATAGATGTTTGCATATATAGTTGCTACAGTTAGTTGGCCCCGGAAGCCTGGAAACCATACAGGAATAAAAGTGGCAGTGAGGAACAAATCAGTGAAGCATTCCTTTCATCCATCTCCCTCTAACTGCAAAATGATTCTTCTATTTGACTGGCATCCATTGATTGAACAATTTGATCAGAGATGTTTAAATATTTCCCTGAACACAAAAGAACATTCTGGACAAATACTGAACCACAGGTAATCCTAGGATAGCAAGAAAAGCTGAATTAATAGTGGCTATTTGTAAATAAGCCTTCTATAATCATTCTTAACAATAGCATTCTACAATGTGACAATTAGAGATTGAACCTTAGTTTCTTGTGTTTATCCTTTTGGGAATACTTGTGGATAATTTTAGAGCATTCCAGATGACCAGATGATATCCACTGACAACATCACTGAAAATTGTTAACTATCATAGTAAAATAAAATGGGGGCTCCTCATACTTAACTAGAGAAAAAAGAGAAATAAAGAGAAATGGCAAATATTCAATCTGATAAAGTGTGACTTTTAAATGTATGACACTGAATAATACATTGTAAAACTTTAATAAAATTAACAGTCTCCTTATCCTTGCCTCAACACCATGGGGGTGTAGAGGGGTATTGACAATGAAAAGTATCATTTATCTTCATGACTCAAGTTGCCTGGATAATTCATGAGTAGAGAGGAAGCAGAGAGCATGATGGAGCCACTTCTTAGTTATACAGGTCATCTTTAATGAGTTAAAATGACTTCTTTCATACACCCTCTGAACTGCCCGTGTATCAGGCCAACAGAGTAGATTTGTTTAGCTGCCCTTTAATTTTGATTTAAGAACATCACTTTGTCATCATTAAATGTTTCATGGAGGTATTAAATATTAAAGTTCATCTGCTGGCTAGGATCAGAATTTGAAGAAGTCTACTGTATCAGAGACATTTCCTCTATTTTGCAATCATTTGGTAAAAATAATTATGAACATAGATGCAATAGTTGGCCAGAATGATTTTGTTAAACTTGAAGTATCTAAACAAATCTAGAAACCATAAAGAATAGTAAATTAGATGCATGCTTATAGTACAAGAGTCTGGGGGGAGAGAGCAAAGTCTTTGGAATACTGAACAGTGGAGACCAGAGGTAATGTAGTCTGTCTTTGTCTCTGTCTCTGTCTCTGTCTCTCTCTCTCTCTCTCTCTCTCTCTCTCTCTCTCTCTCTCTCTCTCTCTCTTTCTGTCTTCTGGAACAAACTGACCCATGAGGGCACATGGTCAAAGAAATGGAAAGTTATAGTTAAGTAACAAAGCCCTTCCTTCCCACATAATAATGATAATTCACATGTATATAGTGATTTAAAATGAGAAGTTGAAAAAATCAAGAAAATTGTAAAAGAACCATGTTTCTGCAGTCAGAGAATCTCAGTTGAAATCTTTCCTTTGGTAATTACTATAGTGTAGCCTTGGCAAGTCATTAACCACTTGATACTCAGTTTTCTGGTTTTTAAAATGAGTTGAAAATAAAAGGGAAAAAATGAATTGGTGGGGATAGATAACCTTTGACACTCCTTTCAAGTCTAAATCTAAGTGTAGGACAATGAACTATGTAAAAACTCCACTTTGGTGATGGTTGATTTACTAATGAATATGAAAGGATCCTGCCCCTCCCCTACTCAATAAATCCCAATAGTTCTTTGTGTCTTTTTTTGACAAATATAAACTCCTTTTAATATTTAAAGTCCTTCACTATCTAGCTTTAACATGCCTTCCCAATTTTATATATTTCTCCCCTTGAAGTACTCTAGGGCCAAGCCAAACTAGACTTTTTATTCTTCCTCAAATAGACTTTAGTGTCCTCTACGTTTATTTACCTCTACTTCTACTTCTCTTAGAATGCTTTCATTTCCTTCAAGATTCATCTCAAATATCACCTCCTTGACCTTAGGCTCTGCTTGATTCCTAGTACCTCCTCTCACATAACCACACACACACACACACACACACACACACACACACACACACACACACACACATTCTGGTTATTTTTGGTTATTGAGTCATTTTGGTGGTATCTAACTCTTCTTTGAATAATTAGGCATGGGAACAGGAAAGGATTGAAGGTTCTTTCAGAAGTGTGACATTTTATGAACTATTCAATTCAATAAATAGCAAGTATCTAATAAATACAAAGAATTGTTGTTAAGTAATTTTTTTTAGCCATGTCCAAGATTCTGATCCCATTTGAGATTTTCTTGACCAAGATACTGGAGTGATTTGCTCTATTGCCTTCTCCAGATTATTTTACAGATGAGTGACTGAAGCAAACTAAGTGAGTTGCCCATAGCCACACAACTAGTAAAGGTCTTAGGTTGATTATGAACTCAAGTTATTCTGGTTTCAGACCTGATACTATAACCATTGTTAACCCTAGTTGCCTATTCTGGCTATACGTGTAAATATAAATATTCCCTTTAGTAGAATGGAATGGAAACTTCTCCAGAGCAAGAACTTTTGTTTAATTGTGTATCACTAGATTCAAGAACTGTGCCTGATACATAGGAAGTGTTTAGAAAAACGCATTGGGTGATTGATTTGCACAGAGAATTGCTAATGGGAAATTCTCTTCACCAACACAAATTGCAGCTCAGTTCTGATTTAGCAAGTCCTTGACATTTACCTGATAAACCTGGAAGAGATATTTCCAGGATTATATATGTCATCAAGTTGGTATTTGGGACTGGATTGTTCTGACTTCAAGCACAGCACTAAGCTGTTCAAAGCCTGTATGTAACATATGCAAATAAATATAAACAAAATATTTCCATAGCTATGAACAATAGTAATAATCATTTGAACTTAAAAATTGTAATCTACACAAAATGATTAGAGAGGAAGGAACTATCTCCAAAATCTTAAGTTGTTTTTAGCAGGAGTTTATTTTTGGTATTTTAAGAACAGTATTTCAATCTAACTGGTTTCTTTTGCAATCCTATGTATCTTTTTTAGTTTTTAATTTTATTCTGAATTTAGGAAATAAGATAAACATTTCTATAAACACAGTAGAATAAAAAAAGATTATTGTATATGAAACTGCAAATCTATTGTGTACAACTTGCTATTCTTTTAAAATATATAATAATCATATAACTT